>NW_024724802.1:0-9970 GCF_018991925.1 Homarus americanus
GGGGCCGAGAGTGCTGCCCATGCGGTCGCCCCCACCCCCTCCCCCCCCACCACCATAGTAACGGACTCTTAATGTCGGGTCTCGACGAACCTAGTGAGTATACATAACTGATATTACACCAGTGAGACCATATAAATAGTGGTTATTTGTGCCAAGGAAATATAAACTAGTGCCTGGTGTGACAAACTCTTGTCCATAGTGTATCATTCTGATGTATGGATGGTCGCTATTAGGGGGGGTAGCCTACACACCCACGCGCGCACGTATGACCCTACTACCTGGACACAGCAGTCCAGCCTGTCACCTCTCCGCCCTTCCCTCATAAGAACCAGTATAATCTTGTGCCTGGGACCAAATCAGATGTCCGGAGGCGGACGTTACCGTCGCCCAAGGTGCTGGTCACTATGCCTGGTAACATTCTTTGCTGCGTCTGTGCTAGCCCGAACCAAAACTGCACAAATTGTGTTTGTGCGAGAAACAACCGACCATGTGTGAATTGCAGGAAGCTAGACCAGTGTCGGAACCCACGTCGCAGGGAGCCGACACAGGCGGCCACAGTGGATATCGCCGGGACCCAACTACCCGATGATATCCGAAATGATAGCAGTGAGTCTACTCAACCCGATAATGTAGTACTAATAAATGCTGCTCCCTCAGTAGCAGGTGTCCACGAGGAGAATGAGAGACAGCCGCCTCAGTGGAATGGCATGTCGATGGAAAATGCAGGCGTATGGGTCAAAGAAACCTACTCAGAAATTGTCAAGTGGTCGCCCGCTAACTTATTTGAACCACCCAAGTGTGCGGCCACCAAAGAAATGATTCGGGAGATGACTCGCTTCATGACTGATTACACTCAGGACCGCTTCCTCGCCCCCCTAGCTCTTCAAATACTGGCAATAATACCACATCTATTTTGTCAGAGGACACACACAAAGGCTAAGCACAAAGAAAATGTGGCAGCAATGAAGAGAAGATTGACAATGTGGCAGACTGGGGCCCTAGATGATCTCCTATGTGAAGCAAGAACACTGCAGGAGAGACTAAAATCTACGGGTGACGGAAAGCAAAACACCGATGACGTGGCAAGACAATTTGGAAACAAAATGCGTGTGGGAAAAGTGTCTCTCGCGGTAAGATCTCTCACACATGAATCCTCCGGTGGAGTGATGCCAATAAACAGAGCGACATTAAAACTATTGAAAGAGAAACATCCCCCTGCAAGCGAAGATGAAGGCATCAGGCTCCAGGGTGCTTATATCCCACTAAACGCTGTCCTGTTCGAGAAAATAACAGGAGAGATGGTGTGGAAAAAGGCACTGAAGACTCGAGGCGGAGCCGGCCCTTCAGGTCTGGATGCAAACGGTTGGAGAGTCATCCTCAGCACAAACAAGTTTGGCCCTGTAGCAAGCGATCTCTGCACTGCCATTGCCACCCTTGCAAGAAAGCTTGCATCCTCTTGCTGCCATCACCTCCAGGCTCTGACGGCCTGCCGCCTTATTCCTCTGGAAAAGAAACCAGGATGTAGACCTATAGGGGTGGGGGACGTGCTGAGGCGGATCATCGGAAAGTGTATAATGGAGGTGGTAAAGGATGATGTCAGGGCAGCAGCAGGGAACCTACAAGTGTGTGCTGGCCACCAGGCTGGTGGGGAGGCGGCCATTCACGCCATGAGATTGATATTTGAGCAGCGTGATTGTGAGGCCGTTCTCCTGGTGGATGCTTCAAATGCATTCAACATACTTAACCGCAAGGCGGCACTGCACAACATCAAGATCAAGTGTCCTAGCTTTGCTATGTATGTTGAAAATTCGTATAGGAATCCGTCAGACCTCTACGTAGTGAACAACAAGGCTCTACGAGGTGATACCATCCTACAGTCGACCGAGGGAACAACACAGGGAGACCCCGTTGCAATGGCAATGTATGCAATAGGCCTATCAGTGCTCCAACAAGAAATAAAGTATGAAACAACTGGGGTCAAACAAGTGGCATATGCTGATGACCTCACAGGAGCAGGAAAAGTGGAGGACATCAAAAAGTGGTGGGACCTGGTAACATCGCGAGGTCCACAAATAGGGTACCACCCAAACGCCAGCAAATCCTTCCTCATCGTGCAGCCAGATCATTATGATCGGGCTGTGGAGGTTTTCGGCGAAAGTGAGGTCAAAATAACTAAGGACGGCCAAAGACATCTAGGCGCAGTAATTGGCACTACGGACTTCAAGACCCAGTACGTAGGGGGAAAGGTGAACGAGTGGGTTAGCGAAATCCATGCTCTATCGGAGATTGCTAACACAGAGCCACATGCGGCCTTTGCAGCACTCACACATGGAGTCAAGCATCGTTGGAACTACCTGATGCGTACCATCCCTGAGATCCGACCCCTCCTCCTCCCTTTGGAAGAAGCAATCAGTGTCAAGTTCATTCCCAAACTAGTGAAACACCACGACTTAACCCCAGTAGAAAGAACACTTCTTGCACTTCCACCAAGACTGGGAGGGATGGGACTAACTAATCCAGAGGAGATTGCTGACTCTGAACATCAAAATTCACTTAAGCTCACGGCAGCCCTCACTGACCACATAATAGCCCAGAATGCAACAGGGGAAGTGGACACCAGCGAAGCTAATAAGATCCGTAGATCCATTACAACAGATCGGCAGCACTGCCAAAATGACATGTTGCAGCAACTATTGCTGCAGGTTCCAGAAAATTTGACAAAAAAAGTAGCTATAGCGCAGGAGGTGGGCGCCTCGAACTGGCTAACTACGTTACCGATAAGGGCAAATGGTTTCAGCCTTAACAAACAAGAATTTACAGATGCCATTGCTCTAAGGTACGGTTGGTCAGTAGATGGTTTGCCCTCCCAATGCGTGTGTGGCTATTCCTATGATGGCGATCACGCCATGGTTTGCAAGAAGGGGGGCTTCGTATGCATGAGGCATGACGAGGTAAGGGATCTCACAGCAAATATGTTGAAGGAAACCTGCCGGGACGTCATGGTAGAACCGACCCTCCTTCCACTGGATGGCGAGATCCTCCAACACAGGACTTCAAATACATCTAACGAAGCCCGTGTGGACGTCAGTGCTCGAGGATTCTGGACGCGGGGACAGCGAGCCTTCTTCGACATCAGGATTTTTGATCCCATGGCCGTTTGTCACCGTAACCTAGCTCTCGATGCTGCACATAGGAGGAACGAGAACGACAAGAGAAGGGCATATAGGGAGAGAATTCAAAATGTCGATCAAGGCAGCTTCACTCCGCTAGTGTTCACAACCTCTGGTGGGATGGGCCCAAGTGCAAGATGTTTCTACGCCAGACTCGCGGAGCTGATCTCCGAACAGAAGCAGCAGCCCAGAAGTTATGTTACAGCCTGGATGAGATGTCGACTGTCCTTTTCTCTCCTTCGGTCGGCTTTGCTCTGCCTCAGGGGAACGAGAGCTTCTGCCCCTACTCCGTCAACTGCTGCAGATATCGACTATGAGGCTACAGTCACCGAATGCCGCATCGATCTGCGACTCAACTAATTTCACACAGATAGGATAGTTGCTTATGTATTAGGATATTTAATATTAAGGTAAATAAATGGTGGCGAAGGTGTGGCTATTGGGGGAGGCTGGACACTTAAAAAAGTAGCAGCAGCAGTAGCAGTAGTAGTAGTAAAGTAGTAGTAGCAGTAGTAGTAGTAGTAGTAGTAGTAGCAGTAGTAGCAGTAGTAGTAGTAGTAGTAGCAGAAGCAGTAGCAGTAGTAGCAGTAGCAGCAGTAGCAGTAGTAGCAGTAGCAGTAGTAGCAGTGCAGCAGCAGCAGCAGCAGCAGTAGCAGTAGCGGCAGTAGCAGTAGCAGTAGTAGTAGTAGCAGTAGTAGTGCCGCGCGGCGTGGGCGCCGGACCGTCCTCCTGATTCAAAGTGTTATTGGTGGGGACATACTCGCTGTGTGGGAGCGGGAATTTGACAATGTGTCCGTGAATATCGGATGTCACCTTAAGCATTGCCACCCAAGGTTTCTTCTCATCCCCGACGGCATAAATTGTAAATATTCCGTGTGTTCACCGGCGTTCTCCAAGTGAGTGGTGACCCATTGCTGGGTCAGTGGTGGGATAATGAGGAGGCTCGGCGCTAAGGTCAGTGTCGTTAGGCCTGCTTTGACAGGGGTGGCCCCGAGACTATCGCCCCTATGGGGCCGAGAGTGCTGCCCATGCGGTCGCCCCCACCCCCACCTCCACCATAGTAACGGACACTTAATGTAGGGTCTCGACGAACCAAGTGAGTATACATAACCGATATTACACCAGTGAGACCATATAAATAGTGGTTATTTGTGCCATGAAATATAAACTAGTGCTACCTGGTGTGACAAACTCTGTCCATAGTGTATCATTCCTGATGTATGGATGGTCGCTATTAGGGGGGGTAGCCTACACACCCACGCGCGCACGTATGCCCCTACTACCTGGACACACCAGTCCACCCTGTCACCTCTCCGCCCTTCCCTCATAAGAACCAGTATAATCTTGTGCCTGGGACTAAATCAGATGTCCGGAGGCGGACGTTACCGTCGCCCAAGGTGCTGGTCACTATGCCTGGTAACATTCCTTGCTGCGTCTGTGCTAGCCCGAACCAAAACTGCACAAATTGTGTTTGTGCGAGAAACAACCGACCATGTGTGAATTGCAGGAAGCTAGACCAGTGTCGGAACCCACGTCGCAGGGAGCCGACACAGGCGGCCACAGTGGATATCGCCGGGACCCAACCACCCGATGATATCCCAAATGATAGCAGTGAGTCTACTCAACCCGAAAATGTAGTACTAATAAATGCTGCTCCCTCAGTAGCAGGTGTCCAGGAGGAGAATGAGAGACTGCCGCCTCAGTGGAAAGGCATGTCGATGGAAAATGCAGGCGTATGGGTCAAAGAAACCTACTCAGAAATTGTCAAGTGGTCGCCTGCTAACTTATTTGAACCACCCAAGTGTGCGGCCACCAAAGAAATGATTCGGGAGATGACTTTCTTCATGACTGATTACACTCAGGACCGCTTCCTCGCCCCCCTAGCTCTTCAAATACTGGCAATAATACCACATCTTTTTTGTCAGAGGACACACACAAAGGCTAAGCACAAAGAAAATGTGGCAGCAATGAAGAGAAGGTCGACAATGTGGCGGACTGGGGCCCTAGATGATCTCCTATGTGAAGCAAGAACACTGCAGGAGAGACTAAAATCTACGGGTGACGGAAAGCAAAACACCGATGACGTGGCAAGAAAATTTGGAAACAAAATGCGTGTGGGAAAAGTGTCTCTCGCGGTAAGATCTCTCACTCAGGAATCTTCCGGTGGGGTGATGCCAATAAACAGAGCGACTTTACAACTACTGAGAGAGAAACATCCCCCTGCAAGTGAAGATGAAGGCATCAGGCTCCAGGGTGCCTTTATCCCACCAAATGTTGTCCTGTTCGAGAAAATAACAGGAGAGATGGTGTGGAAAAAGGCACTGAAGACTCGAGGAGGAGCCGGCCCTTCAGGTCTGGATGCGAACGGTTGGAGAGTCATCCTCAGCACTAACAAGTTTGGCCCTGTAGCAAGCGAACTCTGCACTGCCATTGCCACCCTTGCAAGAAAGCTTGCATCCTCTTGCTGCCATCACCTCCAGGCTCTGACGGCCTGCCGCCTTATTCCTCTGGAAAAGAATCCAGGATGTAGACCTATAGGGGTGGGGGAAGTGCTGAGGCGGATCATCGGAAAGTGCATAATGGAGGTGGTAAAGGACGATGTCAGGGCAGCAGCAGGGAACCTACAAGTGTGTGCTGGCCACCAGGCTGGTGGGGAGGCGGCCATTCACGCCATGAGATTGATATTTGAGCAGCGTGATTGTGAGGCTGTTCTCCTGGTGGATGCTTCAAACGCATTCAACATACTTAACCGCAAGGCTGCACTGCACAACATCAAGATCAAGTGTCCTAGCTTTGCGATGTATGTTGAAAATTCGTATCGGAATCCTTCAGACCTCTACATAGTAAACAACAAGGCTCTACGAGGTGATACCATCCTACAGTCGACCGAGGGAACAACACAGGGGGACCCCGTTGCAATGGCAATGTATGCAATAGGCCTATCAGTACTCCAACAAGAAATAAAGTATGAAACAACTGGGGTCAAACAAGTGGCATATGCTGATGACCTCACAGGAGCAGGAAAAGTGGAGGACATCAAAAAGTGGTGGGACCTGGTAACATCGCGAGGTCCACATATAGGGTACCACCCTAACGCCAGCAAATCCTTCCTCATCGTGAAGCCAGATCATTATGATCGGGCTTTGGAGGTTTTCGGCGAAAGTGAGGTCAAAATTACTAAGGACGGCCAAAGACATCTAGGCGCAGTAATTGGCACTACGGACTTCAAGACCCAGTACGTAGGGGGAAAGGTGAATGAGTGGGTTAGCGAAGTCCATGCTCTATCGGAGATTGCAAACACAGAGCCACATGCGGCCTTTGCAGCATTCACACATGGAGTCAAGCATCGTTGGAACTACCTGATGCGTACCATCCCTGAGATCCGACCTCTCCTCCACCCTTTGGAAGAAGCAATCAGTGTCAAGTTCATCCCCAAACTAGTGAAACACCACGACTTAACCCTAGCAGAAAGAACACTTCTTGCACTTCCACCAAGACTGGGAGGGATGGGACTAACTAATCCAGAGGAGATTGCTGACTCTGAACATCAAAATTCACTTAAGCTCACGGCAGCCCTCACTGACCACATAATAGCACAGAATGCAACAGGGGAAGTGGACACCAGCGAAGTTAATAAGATCCGTAGGTCCATTACAACAGATCGGCAGCACTGCCAAAATGACATGTTGCAGCAACTATTGCTGCTGGTTCAAGATAATTTGACAAAAAAAGTAGCTATAGCGCAGGAGGTGGGCGCCTCGAACTGGTTAACTACATTACCGATAAGGGCAAATGGTTTCAGCCTTAACAAACAAGAATTTACAGATGCCATTGCTCTAAGGTACGGTTGGCCAGTAGATGGTTTGCCCTCCCAATGCGTGTGTGGCTATTCCTATGATGGTGATCACGCCATGGTTTGCAAGAAGGGGGGCTTCATATGCATGAGGCATGACGAGGTAAGGATCTCACAGCAAATATGTTGAAGGAAATCTGCTGACGTCATATGGTAGAACTGACCTCCTTCCACTGATGGCGAGATCCCTAACACACAGGACTTCAAACACATCTAATCTAGCCCGTGGACGTCAGTGATTCTGGACGCGGGGACAGCGAGCCTTCTTCGACATCAGGATTTTTGATCCCATGGCTGTTTGTCACCGTAATCTAGCTCTCGATGCTGCACATAGGAGGAACGAGAACGACAAGAGAAGGGCATATGGGGAGAGAATTCAAAATGTCGATCAAGGCAGCTTCACTCCGCTAGTGTTCACAACCTCTGGTGGGATGGGCCCAAGCGCAAGATGTTTCTACGCCAGACTCGCGGAGCTGATCTCCGAACAGAAGCAGCAGCCCAGAAGTTATGTCACAGCCTGGATGAGATGTCGACTGTCCTTCTCTCTCCTTCGGTCGGCTTTGCTCTGCCTCAGGGGAACGAGAGCTTCCGCCCCTACTCCGTCAACTGCTGCAGATATCGACTATGAGGCTACAGTCACCGAATGCCGCATCGATCTGCGGCTCAACTAATTTAACACAGATAGGATAGTTGCTTATGTATTAGGATATTTAATATTAAGGTAAATAAATGGTGGCGAAGGTGTGGCTATTGGGGGAGGCTGGAGGCCACGTTTATATGTAGTAGTAGTAGTAGTAGTAGTAGTAGTAGTAGTAGTAGTAGTAGTAGTAGTAGTAGTAGTAGTAGTAGTAGTAGTAGTAGTAGTAGTAGTAGTAGTAGTAGTAGTAGTAGTAGTAGTAGTATGAAACAACTGGGGTCAAACAAGTGGCATATGCTGATGACCTCACAGGAGCAGGAAAAGTGGAGGACATCAAAAAGTGGTGGGACCTGGTAACATCGCGAGGTCCACAAATAGGGTACCACCCAAACGCCAGCAAATCCTTCCTCATCGTGAAGCCAGATCATTATGATCGGGCTGTGGAGGTTTTCGGCGAAAGTGAGGTCAAAATAACTAAGGACGGCCAAAGACATCTAGGCGCAGTAATTGGCACTACGGACTTCAAGACCCAGTACGTAGGGGGAAAGGTGAACGAGTGGGTTAGCGAAATCCATGCTCTATCAGAGATTGCTAACACAGAGCCACATGCGGCCTTTGCAGCATTCACACATGGAGTCAAGCATCGTTGGAACTACCTGATGCGTACCATCCCTGAGATCCGACCCCTCCTCCACCCTTTGGAAGAAGCAATCAGTGTCAAGCTCATTCCCAAACTAGTGAAACACCACGACTTAACCCCAGTAGAAAGAACACTTCTTGAACTTCCACCAAGACTGGGAGGGATGGGACTAACTAATCCAGAGGAGATTGCTGACTCTGAACATCAAAATTCACTTAAGCTCACGGCAGCCCTCACTGATCACATAATAGCCCAGAATGCAAGCCAGGAAGTGGACACCAGCGAAGTTAATAAGATCCCAGAGGTCCATTACAACAGATCGGCAGCACTCGCCAAATGATAGCTGCTGCAGCAACTATTGCTGCAGGTTCCAGAAAATTTGGATGTGCTACGGCGCAGGAGGTGGGCCAACTGGTTAACGCATGCTACCGGGCTAAGGGCAAATGGTTTCAGCCTTAACAAACAAGAATTTACAGATGCCATTGCTCTAAGGTACGTGTTGGCCAGTAGATGGTTTGCCCCAATGCGTGTGTGTGGCTATTCCTATGATGGCGATCACGCCATGGTTTGCAAGAAAGGGGGCTTCATATGCATGAGGCATGACGAGGTAAGGGATCTCACAGCAAATATGTTGAAGGAAATCTGCCGGGACGTCATGGTAGAACCGACCCTCCTTCCACTGGATGGCGAGATCCTCCAACACAGGACCTCAAACACATCTAACGAAGCCCGTGTGGACGTCAGTGCTCGAGGATTCTGGACGCTGGGACAGCGAGCTTTCTTCGACATCAGGATTTTTGATCCCATGGCCGTTTGTCACCGTAACCTAGCTCTCGATGCTGCGCATAGGAGGAACGAGAACGACAAGAGAAGGGCATATGGGGAGAGAATTCAAAATGTTGATCAAGGCAGCTTCACTCCTCTAGTGTTCACAACCTCTGGTGGGATGGGCCCAAGTGCAAGATGTTTCTACGCCAGACTCGCGGAGCTGATCTCCGAACAGAAGCGGCAGCCCAGAAGTTATGTCACAGCCTGGATGAGATGTCGACTGTCCTTCTCTCTCCTTCGGTCGGCTTTGCTCTGCCTCAGGGGAACGAGAGCTGCCCCTACCTGACAACTGCTGCAGATATTGACTATGAGGCTACAGTCACGAATGCCGCATGGATCAAGTGCTCAAACTTACTTAACACAGATAGGCAGCTTCTTTATGTATTAGGATATTTAATATTAAGGTAAATAAAATGGTGGCGAAGGTGTGGTTGGTTGGGGAGGCTGGAGGCCATGCTTAAAAAAAAAAAAGTAGCAGTAGTGTAGTGGTAGTAGTAGTAGTAGTAGTAGTAGTAGTAGTAGTAGTAGTAGTAGTAATATTATTAATATTAATATTATTAATATTATCAATATTAATATTAATATTATTAATATTAATATTATTAATATTAATATTAATAGTAATATTATTAATATTAATATTAATATTATTAATATTAATATTAATATTATTAATATTAATATTAATAATAATATTAATATTAATATTAATAATATTATTAATATTATTAATGTTATTAATATTATTATTATTAATATTATTATTATTATTAATATTATTATTATTAATATTATTATTATTAATATTATTATTATTAATATTATTATTATTAATATTATTA
>NW_024724803.1:0-24540 GCF_018991925.1 Homarus americanus
AAAGATGGGTGCAATAGGAGAGCAGATCACCAGTAGATCTCGCCTGGCGAAGGCCATACTGGTGATCCGATAAAAGAGAAAGGCGTTCAAGGTGACGGAGAAAATAGGAGTTCAAGATAGTTTCGAAAATCTTAGAGAGGGATGAAGTTAGGGCAATGGGGCGATAGTTAGAGGGATTAGAATGGTCACCCTTCTTCGGGATGGGCTGAACCAAGGCATGCTTACAAGAAGAAGGAAAAGTTTTGGTTTTGAGGCAAAGGTGAAAGAGGCGAGCAAGCACAGGGGCCAGGGCTTCAGCACACTCCCTCAGAACACGAGGGGGTATTCCGTCCGGTCCATGCGCCTTACTCACATCCAACCTGGATAACACACCGGCAACCCTGCGAGTGGAGATTATAGGAAAGTGCATAGGTTCAGTAGGAGGTGGAGGGGTAGGAGGGGTAGAGTGGGAATCGTCTAAAGTGGAATTAGAGGAGAATAAGGTGCCAAAGAGGTTGGCTTTCTCAGGGGGAGAGTTGGCTATAGAGTTATTGGGACAGAAGAGGGGAGGAAAAGAAGGCATGCAGAAGTTGTTACAGATGTTTTTAGCTAAGGATCAGAAGGATTTACTAGAGGAAGAATTAGTCAGGACAGCAGTCTTTCTTTAAATAAAATTCCGCTTGGCCCTACGAAGAATAGCCTTACAACGATTCCTAGAAGTAATGAAAGAGGTGTGGGTAATAGGAGAAGGAGATAGTTTCATAGCTCGATATGCCCTATCTCTCACCCTGCAAGCAAGAGAGCAGGAGCGATCAAACCATGATTATAATGTGAAAGTTTTGGTAGAAGATGGGATAAATGCACTCATACCGCCCTGTATAACCCCAGCAATGCTGTCAGCACATACTGAGGCATCCCGAGTGGAAAAGCAACATTCATCCCAAGGAAAGTCGGTGAAGAATTCTCGCAAGGATTGCCAGCTTGCCCTCCGATAGTGCCATAGTTGATGTTTAGAGGGGGGTGGGGGAGGTGGTCGTGCCCAGTTTGATTTAATAGAAATAAGGTTGTGATCAGAAGAACCTAAGGGGGCAAAAATTGAGTATGAATTGTGTGAGGGGTTAGAGGTAAAACGAAGATCAAGAATGTTAGCAAGTTGATCGTGTCGATCAGGAACGCGTGTAGGGTGTTTGATTATTTGTTCCAAATCATTAAGTAAGGAAAAAGAGAGTGCCTCAGCTCCACCTGGGTCATCCCTTGCAGAGCCAAGCCACTCTCTGTGATGTACATTGAAATCCCCTAGGTAGAGGATCTCGGTGTTGGGGTGTGTGGATAGCAACGACTCATGGCAAGAAGTGAGATAGTCAAAGAGTTCGAAATAGTTGGTAGAGTTGGGAGAACAGTATAGGAAACAAAGAAAAATAGTCACAGTAGGTAGAGATATTTTGAGCCAGATGACATCATAAAGGGAGATTCAAGATCCGTGAGTCGGGCTATAGGTGTACGTGTGTTGCAGTAGGCGCATACACCTCCCTTAGAACGGAAGTAGGTATAAAGGTTGTAGTTAGAGACTTGAAAAGGTTTGGGTGAAGCTGCTTTGGTCAGTTGAAGTTCGGAGAATAGTAAGAGATCGGGGGAAGAGGTTAATAGATGGTGCTCCACAGAAGAAAAATTGGATCTCAGTCCGCGAATGTTGGAAAAATGAAGTGTGAAAAAAGCCGATCCTCCAGCAACCGTAGTGGCGTCAGTTGAGGCCCCAGTAGCTTGATGATGATCAGGTCGGCCCTGGGGTCCACAACCTTCCCGACCAGTGGGATCCATCCGAGAAGGCCCCGCTTCAGTATTAATATCAACTGACATAGGAGAATAAAATAGAATGAATAAAACAGATCAAGAATGAGTAAGGTTTTAGTTGTGGTGTTGTCAATAGTAAGAGAGACAGTTGAGACCCTGCAATTGTGTGTAAATGAGGCAGAAAGTCAGATCAGCAACTTGGGACTTGGTCACAATTTTCGTGATGCCATATGGCAGCAGGGTCTACCATTAGACAACACATTATGCTTTCAATATCTTCCCAGGTGGTAGTACCTCCCTGTTTGGTAGCTGCCTACTACCTACTACCTACTTAAAACATAACTGTATTAAGTGGATTTCCTAATTAATTCCAAATATTCTTAACTGAACTATGTAATTTAACTGTACAATAATAATAAAAATAAACTGGTCTAATTATAAATACCCATAAAATAATTAACTCAAGTATTATAAGTGGATTAAAGACAGTCCAAACAAATTCCTTCTATTAAATACACTAACCTTTGATGACTTAAAAAAAATAATAATATATTTTCTTGCTATAATGAACAGGTCTTTCAAGGGTTGTCTAAGAAAGGCAGTCCGATACACGCTAATTAAGAGCTGGTTACCATAAATTAATTAAATGTCAATATCAATTAACTCTTCTTCAACATCTTAAGTTCTGGTATCGATGAGAATTAATATATATTCGTTTAGTAATATATAGTAAATTATATATTTTTTTTATATACGACTATTTTACGAGTCTTTAGCGATACATAATTAATCGCTGTATGATATATGAAAAATTTCCATGACTGTACCGCCGTTGTGAGCCGTTTTAGGGTGATTATAACAGTAGCCTTATAGATAGTTTACAGGACGATGATGACAGTAGCCTTAGAGATAGTTTACAGGACGATGATAACAGTAGCCTTAGAGATAGTTTACAGGACGATGATAACAGTAGCCTTAGAGATAGTTTACAGGACGATGATAACAGTAGCCTTAGAGATAGTTTACAGGACGATGATAACAGTAGCCTTAGAGATAGTTTACAGGACGATGATAACAGTAGCCTTATAGATAGTTTACAGGACGATGATAACAGTAGCCTTAGAGATAGTTTACAGGACGATGATAACAGTAGCCTTAGAGATAGTTTACAGGACGATCATAACAGTAGCCTTAGAGATAGTTTACAGGACGATGATAACAGTAGCCTTAGAGATAGTTTACAGGACGATGATAACAGTAGCCTTAGAGATAGTTTACAGGACGATGATAACAGTAGCCTTAGAGATAGTTTACAGGACGATGATAACAGTAGCCTTAGAGATAGTTTACAGGACGATGATGACAGTAGCCTTAGAGATAGTTTACAGGACGATGATAACAGGAGCCTTAGAGATAGTTTACAGGACGATGATAACAGGAGCCTTAGAGATAGTTTACAGGACGATGATAACAGTAGCCTTAGAGATAGTTTACAGGACGATGATAACAGTAGCCTTAGAGATAGTTTACAATAGAAGGAGGAGGTTAATAATAAGACTGAGAGATGTAGGAGGAGGAGGAGGTGAGAGAGAAGGAGAATAACGAAAGAGGAAACACAGGACCGAAAAATAACAAAGAAAAATGATGAGAGGAAGACAAAGTAGAGAGAGAGAGAGAGAGAAGAATAACAACAAATAACGAAAGAAAAAACACGATAACGACAAAAATACAAAGAAAACCCAAGTGGCAGAGACTAAACACAAACACGGGAATAAACAAACCACAATAAGATAAACAAGGCATATAAACAAAAGATTAATAACTGATAACGAAAAAACTAGCAGGTGATAACGAGATAAGTGTCAATACAGAAGATAACTATAGATAACACAATATTTTCATTAACATTATGAATTATAGGATTTATTAATAAGGGATATAATTACACTATAACTTCCTATATATCAATTTATTAGTATTGTATACATGTTAACCTGAACTATATCACGGTAGAGTTTGTTTATGACAGTATGTGTTGGTGTTGAGTAGATCACCTGTAATTAGCGTCATTTAACAGGTGACACTGCAGCGAGTATACAGGTGAGACAGGCGGGGTAGTTCCAAGGAGTGAAATCAGTGACAGGTGTAAGGGGAGTGACAGGTGTAGGGGGAGTGACAGGTGTAGGGGGAGTGACAGGTGTAGGGGGAGTGACAGGTGTAGGGGGAGTGACAGGTATAGGGGGAGTGACAGGTGTAGGGGGAGTGACAGGTATAGGGGGAGTGACAGGTATAGGGGGAGTGACAGGTGTAAGTGGAGTGACAGGTGTAAGTGGAGTGACAGGTGTAAGTGGAATGACAGGTGTAAGTGGAGTGACAGGTATAGGGGGAGTGACAGTTATAGGGGGAGTGACAGGTGTAGGGGGTGTGACAGGTGTAGGGGGTGTGACAGGTGTAGGGGGTGTATTTCTAAGCAGTGTAGTTGAAACAGGTATAACACACATTGGTGGAGTACACATCAACACCTCCGCTAAACACCCTCCACATATACTCAACACACCCAGGGCCACGTAACACAGTGTTGGTAGGCTTAGGCGGCCATGTCGTGACACCGGCCGTCAGAATCCCCCAGCAAAAGGTAAACAAGATGGGGGCCCCCCCATCCTACATGTCAACAACTCATCCTGAAATATCCCACCTGGACCCTCTACTAGTGGGGGTCGAACCCTGAATTCAGATTAGACTGCCAATACGGCCCGGGAGATCAGCGAGGTCAACCTAATGGAACTTTACACACACTACACTAATCACAAACTCATTCTATCTTAAGTTATTTTAAACCAATAGAGCTGGATTCAGTAACTCTCGTAAGACAAATTTCCAACTGGAAGCTTGAGGCAGCATTACAGTGCCTCACCTCAGCGATCGTAAGACAACAGGTGGCACTCTCACAGTAAGATGGCACTGTCGTTCTTACCATAAACAGACGATCGAGAGGAAATTTTTTCGGAGTACAAATTTTTGAGAACATTGGCAGTAAGTGGATGGCTGGCCGTTCAGGTGTAGCGGGCGGAGGGTGATGAGTGGCTACCGTGGGGACAGGTGAAGGTGAGTTACGATGCACCGTGTCTTAAGTAATAACTCGACCGGTTGAATTATATATCCACCAACTGATGAACAAAAAAAAAATTCCACCATAAAACACCAAAATCCTCAAACAATCGTCCATCAATTTTTTTCCCTCGTAACTTAGGAGGAAAAATAAATAAATAAAACACACATCCAAGTCATTAAAAAAAAGTCTCGGTGTAGTTTCGACGCCATTTTGACCGCCATCCTTCTGTAGTATGCTGTAGTGGACCAAATAGACGCATCCTAAATTCTTCACTTAAGAGGGGAGGATATTTCGGCGGGAGGGCCTTTGAGAATCAGAGTCTAGGGAATTAAAACGTGAAGGAACTGAAGCTGGTAGGATTTCCCCAATTTATTACGCTGAAAAGGATTGTGGTGGGGGAAAAGAGAGGGGAGGGGAGAGGGGGAAGGGAGCGATTGTATCCTGTAAGGGAGAAAGGGAGGGGATTATCATGGGAGGGAAAGAGGGAGAGATGTGTTCTGGAAGGGGGAGGGTTGCGTCACAGAAGGAGGGGAGGGGGAGTGTCAAAAGGAGAGTGGGCATTAGAGGGCAAGATGTCTGAGAGGAAAGTAGTAGGTGAGGCGTGATATTGCAGCCAGACAAGGAGGAGGCGTGGTGTTGTAATGAAGCGGGAGGAGGCGTGATGTTGTAATGAACAGGAGGAAGCATTGTTGTATTAGACAGGAGGAGGCGTGGTGTGCTATAGCCTTGAGCCAGGAGGCGTGTAGTGTTATGATGGAGCAGGAGGAAGCGTGTGGTATTTGTAGTGAGCAGGGGAGGTCGTGGCGTGTTAGTAAACAGAAGGAGGCGTGTGTGGTGTTGTAGTATGAGCCAGGGAGGAGGCGTGGCGTGGTAGTAGGCAGGAGGAGGCGTGGTGTTGTAGTAGGCAGGAGGAGGCGTGGCGTGGTAGTAGGCAGAAGGAAGCGTGGTGTTGTAGTAGGCAGGAGGAGGCGTGGCGTGGTAGTAGGCGGGAGGAGGCGTGGCGTGGTAGTAGGCAGAAGGGGGCGTGGCGTTGTAGTAGTAGACAGAGGAGGAGGCGTGGCGTGGTAGTAGGCAGAAGGGGGCGTGGTGTCGGGAGCGGCCAGGAGGGGGCGTGGTGGGCAGGGGGAGGGTGGCGTGGGACAGCGATGGCGGTGCGCCTTGCCTCGCCCTCACGATCAATATGACCCCGGCTCCCCTCCCCTCATTACCGCCACCCCAGGGCTCTCCCTGCCGGCCCCTACCCTGGCCAGCCTCCCTACCTGATCCTACACTGGCCAACCTCCCTACCTGATCCTACCCTGGCCAGCCTCTGTGCCTGACCCCTGCCAGCCTCCCTACCTGATCCTACCCTGGCCAGCCTCACCACCTAACCCCACCTGACCTAGTCAAAGCTAGCCACCACAAGCATTTAACCTAACCTAAACACACAATTTAAACTAAACTATGAACAAGACTAAACCACACTTCTCTAACTCAAATTTTGTCAAGCTCAAATAATCATGTCTGCTTTATCCCTTACCTACCAACCCACAGTCATACACCACCAACCCCACAGTATACACCCCAGCCCACAGTCATGCATCCCACCAACCCCACAGGTATACACCCACCAACCCCTGATCCTTACACCTGTACAATTCACCACCAACCCCTGATCGCCCGCCCCAACCTGATCATACACCACCAACCACAGTCATACATCAACCAACCCCACAGTCATACACACCAACCTGATCATACACCCGCAACCCACTGTCATACACCCATCAACCCACAGTCATACACCCACCAACCCACAGTCATACACCCACCAACCCACAGTCATACACCCATCAACCCACAGTCATACACCCACCAACCCACAGTCATACACCCACCAACCCACAGTCATACACCCAGCCTCTGTATCTGACTTTACCTGACCTGACTTAACCAGATCCAATCAAGAAACCCATTATTTTTCACCTCTATTACACCTTGAAGCAGGTATCGAGGCCACCTGACCTGACCTCAATTACTCTGCAATATTCCCAAGGCATCTGACCACCTCTGCTAGCGTCTTCGGTACACCTAACATGACATGACCTGACCTGACCTGACCTGGCCTGACCTCTAAGAACGAGAAAATATACCCAAGATCTATTTAAATCTATCCCAGAAATTTAAACCTTCAATATATTTGTTTTTAGTTCATTTGTTATGTCTTTGTTTTGCTCTTGTGTTTACGGTTCTTGTTTATGAATTAAAGAAACAATAAGAGAATCCAGCCCGTCAAACTTCTACTGATAATCACAACTCGAATTATGCAACTGAAGAACAACAACAACAATAAGAAGAACAAGAAAAAAAAACAGCAGGATATAATTCCTATAGAACCTCATGACTAGTTTATTAATGCCTTAAGAAACACCAACAACAATCCTCAGCCAACACGGACCTACAAAACATCAACAAGGTGACGACAACAACAGCTCAAACGCTCCAGCTTAACACCTACAAATTTCCGGGAGTTTAGTGTCGCTACATGAAACATAAACACGGCGGCGAGTCCTACAGCTACACACTGTAACTGTCGGCGGAGCAAAGGACGAGACAGCGACGCTTACTCATTGGTGGAGTTTTAATACCAACAGCATGTGGTAACTAGGAGATGTGTGTGTGTTGTGAGGTAGTGAAGGACCACAACATCTCACGTTTTGTGTTACACGTCAAAGACTGAACAATCTGAAGCAGAAGCCCTCCCCCCACACCACGCTGCCTGTAGTAACACCACCGTTAATAAAGGACAAAACGGTACAATATGGAGGTGGGGGGTGGCGTGTGGACAAGGCACGAGAGAGCGGCCTTGTTAATATGATGGTCACCAGACACGGCCAACACCAGGTGGCGGGTGTAGCTCTTCCTGCTGAATAAAAACCAAGAGCGAGTTTGACGACGCTACACGAACACCGTCCTCAAGGGGGACATCTTGGACTCGAGTGTGAGAGATTCGTCTTCAACTAAACACGATTTCTTTTCAACTTCTCCTAAAAAAATTCCTCTTCGACTCCAAGGCTGAAATTCGAGTCCCACTTGAAACGAATAAAATAAAATATATGTGAAGAGAAAATGTAAATAGTGTGTTTGACTGTGTGAGGCTGATGGAAGCAACACTAATTATGCTGTATAATGGGTTGTGTTCAGTAAGGTCAGAGTGATTAGTGGCGCGCGCCATCACAGTGCCACGCCACTTCCCGCCTACTATACACGCCCCTACACCCACCACGCCTCCCTCTTGCCCAACTCAACAGGCCCACTTAGCTACCCCTACACGCCCCTTACCCTCCCCCCACCATATACCACGCCCCTTACTGCCCACCCCTTACGCGCCCCCACCCCTCCACACCACGCCCACCCACTCATCGTACACTAATAAGGTGATAAGATTAGCTCATCATGACACTGGTGTGAATCAGCATCAGGAACTCACCTTCCCCTGCATCAAGGTGCCCACCCTCACCCACCCTACCTGGCAGCCATTCACCTGCGTATTATACCACCTGACACGGAAAATCACACACACACACGGGATGACACGGTAGAACACAGTGCTTGTAAGGTAAATAGAAGCCAGCCTTAATGGGTCTCAACCTTAAACTATTAGGACTGAGGCCCATTAGTATTGAGAGCCGTCAGGATTGGGACTCATTAGGACTGAGGCCTATTAAGACTGGAACCATTAGGCCTGTGGTATCTTTGGACTGGGGCTCATTAGGACTGAGAACCATTGGAAATGTGACCCATTAGAATTGGGGCCCATTAAAACTGGGACCCAATAGGACTGGGGCCCATTAGGACTAGGGCCCATTAGGACAGGGGTTCATTTGATAAGATGCCCACCTAGTAACAGTGCAAAAGAGGGCATGCAAGATTATTCTCTCCCCTTCCTACTCCACATATCAAGAAGTGCTCAACACACTGACCCTTTCGACTCTCACTGACCATCACCACGACCTCATCTGCAAATTTGGTAAGAAGCTTCTACACCATCCTCGACACCGGCTCCTACTACCACCTGAGATCCCTAGCCCGAGAATTGCTGTTTGACACCACAACCGCATCCAGCCCATAAGTGCACGAACTGATCGCTATAAGAACAGCCCAGTCCCAACCATTGTAAAATTATCAATAACTTGTAATAAACCAGTGTATTCACTCCCAGTAAATACTACTTCTTGCACTGTCACTATGTTGAAATGCACTGTAGTTTGAGCTTTTCCCCATCTAGTTATTATATATCTTATTTGTATCACTTATGTTACTTGTATATTAATTGTAATTCGAAACCCATTCCCCAAATATGTAACTGTATATTTTCAGCCTTCTGGCTGCCAAGCTCTTTCAATAAACCGTTAATTATTATTATTATTATTATTATTATTATTATTATTATTATTATTATTATTATTACACTTAATTCTACCAGTTGAATCACAGGTGATGGCCGTCAGCCACGGTAGCTGATCACCAACTCAAAACCAGGGTTCGACTCCCTAATGAGAAAAATGTCCAATAAACAACATTTTAGGTCGAGTTGTTTACATATAGAATGGGGGACGGCCATCTTGTTTCCCTTTTTCACCTGGGGATTCTGCCGGCCGGTGTCACGACATGGCCGCCGGAGCCCATATAGCCCCTTTGTTACTACTGCTGCCGGATACACCTGTGTTGTAACCATAGGTGTATCCGGCACCTATACACACCTGCCTCGACGTCAGGTGTAACCACCACCTGTACACACCGGTACATCACACACCACAACACCTTCCACACTCAATCCGTTCCAGCAGGTTGTTCGTTAACCGAAAAGTTCGTTAACCGAAACCATTGTTCAATGGGTTTTTGGGTAATTGGTTCCAGCTCACCGAAAATTGCCTAAATTCAACAAAAATGGTAGAAAAGTTCACTTACTTTGAGGTGTGTATGTAGAAGGCTCCTGGATGATGATGATGATGTGCATTTGAAGTGGGAGGTGGAGGAGGAGAAGGGAGAAGAGAAGGCATTGGGGTGGAAGAGAAGTCACCCCATGGCAACATTTTACCCATAAAATTTTAGTTCTCTTGGTGTATTTCAAGATTATTTTCTTTAAATCAACACTGCACTGCGCTATATATTGTCAATATGTAAAATAAATTTCAAAATGACCAATAATTTGCTTGGAAACACAGAAAAAAAGCATTTAGTTGAAGAGAGTCTCAAGCAAGATGCTACCTCCAGTGAAAACAGAGAGAGACTAACGCCTGTTTGCTGTGTTAAGAGGCTGGATGCCGCGCATTAAACTAGTCACTTTACCTTCAATTATGTTCAATAAATGTTAAAATGACTAAAAAATTTAATATTAAACTTTTAAAATTATTGAATAGTATAAACTTCTTGATATTTACTAAAATAGTAAGGAATTTAAGCCCTAGAACCGATTAATGTATTGGCGGACTGATACTAAAGCTGGTTGCCCGGCCACTGCAAGCGAAAACATGTTGAGGTCGGTTCATAAGAAATTCGTTAACCGAATTTTTGTTCGTTAACCGAACTGAAGATTCTTATGGAAGGCAGTTCGTTAACCGAAATTTCGTTAACCGAGGGATCACTTATATCTATAGTGTAACTAACTACACATTACAATACACTGAAATAATGAAACAAAAATATATTCAGAATCTAAGAGAAGTATAGGAGAATAATCCTTAAATACAAACTCTATAAAACTTAATCTTGGTTACACCGCATTTTTTTCAGTAAGACAATATATATAATTACATTGGGCAGTCCATTACCACAAATTACACTGATAAACGGTACGTAATGGATACTGAATTACAAGTCTCATAACTAAGTCTGGCTAAAACAGTGGTAGACATTGTTTAGACATAAGCCAGTTGACCGCTGAGGTGAACATTAAACTAGTATGATTAAAATAGCAACCAATGATTTGAAGATTAATTAATGTAAATGTGAAATACCTAAGAGAATAGCAAATAAATAAAATACACCAACGAGATAAATAAATAAGAATGAATGGAAAATTATTGAACAATAAAATGAAAATAAGAAAACGAATAAACAGTAAAATGAAAATAAGTAAGAATAAAAAAAAGAATAACAATTACTACAATAAAACTAAATAAAACAAAATAAACAGAAAAGAATAAAGAAACACAATAAATAAATAACACAGCAACACAAACAACATCATTTACTGTGTAACTTCACATAAACGTGTCCAACATTTGTCTTGACTCCATTTTCGTGAATATATTTAAGTCAAACATCATAACACACATCCCGGTAAAAAAACAAACACCAACGACAACAATAAATAAATAAACATTAAAAATAAATTCAATATATTTTCCCTAAGATTTTTTTTATTACGAAGTCACGGAAAAAAGTTTGTATACGAATCTTCCTCAACATAATGAGGGGAAGCAGTTCTTTCACCACAGTTATACTCGTAGGTTATACTGTAGAGATCCCCCGTGTTCAGAAGACAGAGCCACTTATTGACGGTACAGTTACAGCCACTTATTGACGGTACAGTTACAGCCACTTATTGATGGTACAGTTACAGCCACTTATTGACGGTGCAGTTACAGCCACTTATTGAAGGTACAGTTACAGTCCAAACTTCTTGTACACTTGAGGGCGGTTGACAACATGTGAATGCTGCTTGCATTATAAATTGTCAGAATAAAAAACTAAAAAAAAAAGTCAGATACTAAGAAAAACTGAGTAAATTAATGTTAAAATATCAATCTACCTTACCTACATCACCTCCTTAAGTAGATGGTATATTATCCAGCATGTCCAGGGAATATTGTCTAAAATAATATAGTATAATTGGTTATTTTACTTCAATTATGACCTTGTGTGATAATAGGACATAGTACATAATAAACCTTTTCTCAAACTGTTAAATAACTCAACAAAAATAATAATAATCCATTCTAAACAACGGATTATCAGACGTAGATGTCATAATTCAGCTCATCATAATTATCCATACACTCTCGTGTATAAATTCCACCGTCAAAATTTGTATTGTCGGAAGAAGTTTTACTGTCTGAATGTCTGTCTAATTCTACAAAAACTCTCCGTTAGTATCCATCTATTTCCTCTGTTACCTCATCACTTAAGAGTATTACAAAATATTACCACTTACTGCAACACCTGATGTGCATACTCATATTTATAATCCTGTGTATTTTGTAACTGAAAGAAAATACAGGTACAGGAATATTTAGTTACTCTTGCGGTATACAAAATCATACATCTATCTATCTATCTACTGTATCTATCTATCTATCTATCTATCTATCTATCTACTGTATTTATCTATTTATATCTATTTTATTAACTCACCTGTACCATTAATCATCAGTTTATTTATCTTAATCTTCTTCCCATTTTGATTTATTCCTCTTAACTATGTATGTATCTACACCCACAAACAAACCTACTATCCACGCCCTACACCCACAAACAAACCTACTATCCACGCCCTACACCCACAAACAAACCTACTATCCACGCCCTACACCCACAAACAAACCTACTATCCACGCCCCACACCCACAAACAAACCTACTATCCATGCCCTACACCCTCAAACAACCTACTATCCACTCCCTACACCCACAAACAAACCTACTATCCACGCTCTACACCCACAAACAAACCTACTATCCACGCCCTACACCCATAAACAAACCTACTATCCACGCCCTACACCCACAAACAAACCTACTATCCACACCCTACACCCACAAACAAACCTACTATCCACGCCCTACACCCACAAACAAACCTACTATCCACGCCCCACACCCACAAACAAACCTACTATCCATGCCCTACACCCACAATCAAACCTACTATCCATGCCCCACACCCACAAACAAACCTACTATCCACGCCCCACACCCACAAACAAACCTACTATTCACGCCCTACACCCACAAACAAACCTACTATCCACGCCCTACACCCACAAACAAACCTACTATCCACGCCCTACACCCACAAACAAACCTACTATCCACGCCCCACACACACAAACAAACCTACTATCCACGCCCCACACCCACACACAAACCTACTATCCACCCCCTACACCCCCAAACAAACCTACTATCCACATACACCTAAACAAACCTACCTATCCATACTACACCCACAAACAAACCTACTATCCCACGCCCTACCCACAAACAAACCTACTATCCCACGCCCTACACCCCAAACAAACCTACTATCCAAGCCTTACACCCACAAACATACCTACTATCCACTCCCAAACACCCACAAACAAACCTACTATCCACTCCCTACACCCACAAACATATCTATTATCCACGCCCTACACCCACAAACAAACCTACTATCCACGCCCTACACCCACAAACAAACCTACTATCCACGCCCTACACCCACAAACAAACCTACTATCCACGCCCCACACCCACAAACAAACCTACTATCCACGCCCCACACCCACAAACAAACCTACTATCCACGCCCTACACCCACAAACAAACCTACTATCCACGGCCCACACCCACAAACAAACCTACTATCCACTCCCTACACCCACAAACATACCTACTATCCACTCCCTACACCCACAAACAAACCTACTATCCACGCTCTACACCCGCAAACACACACTACCCACCACCTACACCACAATAGAGTAAAGGAGGAATACAGAGTGTACCTACTCAGGGTAGCCATACCACTCTGGGTGGTTGATCCTTAGTGCAGCAGGAAAGAGAAAAATTATAAGTGGGTCATTCTATTCCTCGTGTGATGGATGGATGGATGGATGGATGGGGGACTGAATGGGAGGAGAGATGGGTAGATGGATGACTGAATGGGAGGAGAGATGGGTAGGTGGGTGAATCGGTGGATGGATAAACAGCTAACTGGATGAATGGACATATGAACTTGGATGGCTTATTTGGATGTAAGACCCTACGATATGAAGAACATTTTGGACGTATAAACCCATGACAATTAACACCATTTTGGACTTACATCACAGGAAACAGGTAAAACATTTCTGTGATCGTTCTTCAATAATTCCATACGCCAACCTTACCTGCATTTATCTCGATTACAGTATAAAATTTTAGTGTTAATTTCAGCATCGGAATCAATCAATCAATCAATCTCTCTCTCTCTCTCTCTCTCTCTCTCTCTCTCTCTCTCTCTCTCTCTCTCTCTCTCTCTCTCTCTCTCTCTCTCTCTCTCTCTCTCTTTCTCTCTCTCTCTAGATGGAAAATTTCATGACGTAAAATCCGATGAAAACTCTTCCCTGTTTATACATGTTGCTTCGAGGTTTTGTTTTCACGTTAACCTCATGTTTCGTTTCGATAAATGACACATATCACAGGAGGTGAACTACAAACTGACCTTTGACCTGACACCGACGACCGACCGACGGAAGATGGGGCTTCGGGTTTAGTCGTATCCCATTTGAGAGTTTTATGAATGTGAAGCCCCGAATTAGTCAACAAACCCTACAGCTCAATTTGGATTCGAACTTGTGCATCTTGTTCTTGAATCAGAACCGTATCTCACACATATATAGGGGTTAGGTTAGGTTGTTGGGTTAGGTTGGGTTAGGTTGGGTTGGGTTAGGTTAGAATGGGTTAGGTTAGGTGAGCCGTGTCCATCACAACCAGACAATTATCCCCGTCCATCAGATCTTCCCTTTAACAAATCCTCAACATAAAGACAAATTCACCTCCATGTGTTAAAATCTTACTACACTACATTACCGTCACCACTATACCAAACCTGTGTAATATTAACTCACTAATACACTAGTAAGACATCACCAAATCCATCAATAAACAGTACATCTTCCTTTACACTTGATTAGAAAGAAAAACAAGAAAATATGCCCAGAATCTCAAATTCATTCACTAACATTACGAAAAATTACAAGAGTTAAGATTCAAAGCAAGATATGTACTGTACGCAATGTTGATGTTATTTTGTTCGCCATCATTGTGTCCTAAAGTTAATCTGTTTTGTGAAGTAAATCCTCGGACTTGGGAACAAATCATCATGTGTACCTTGATGTCTACCGTTTGGAACAGGTAACACCACCACAATTGTTTTAACCAAGACGAAAACGGACGAAAAAAAAAGCTTCTACAAATATCAAGTATTAATTTTCTCTCTTTACAGGATCTAATACTCTTGGGAATGTGTTTAAATTAATCTGATTTGTTTTCATTTATTGTCGATCCTTTATAAGAGGACTCGTGGATCCCCCGAGCCTAGCCGGCCATTTTGTTTACATTTTTCGGTCGCTCTAAAATACCATTAAAACAATATTGACTATAAACGTTTGGCTCAACTGATGATCTCAAACATGTCCCAACATTTTTTTGCCTCAACTCCACATTCTGTAGCTCATTTAGGTAGATGTCCCTCACTACACATACACTGGACTATGTGTAATGTTGCAGCTAATGTGTTACTAAGATATTGCACATTATAAGTTCATGTGTGGTCATTATTATATCAAACGGAGGAATTTTAAAGAGCTATTACACCACCTGTATCATTAGTTGTCGCCAGGTGAAGGAATGTTTAGGTAGATTATATTTTATTTACTGTAATTAAAGTTTCAATACCTAAGACGTTCCACTATAAGAGTCTTTCAACCTCAGGTAAGGTCTTAAGACTTTCTACTCTAGGTCTTACACCCTGGAGTAGGTTTATCGTCCACATAGGTAATTACTCCACAAGGAACTACAAGTTACACCTTGATGTAATACTTCATTTACTGCCAAACTTTAAAGGGAAATATTTTTTCACAAAGAATTTCAAGTTACAATTTCACATAATAAGTCACATTACAAACGTTCCTTCGGCTTACAGTTAAACTTTGCAATGTCAAGATATTTTCTTCACTGCAGAGGAAAGTATCCGTCATCATCATCACCACACACACACACACACGCAAAGACAAAACTCCTGTATCCAGATTCTCAAAAGTTTATAAATTAAATTCTTTCCTAAAATTAAACAGACAATACATCTATTTATCATAGAGTATGTGAACAATATCGACGCCATATTGGTTACCATCTTTGAGTCATATAATTAGTTAGCTACATGGTGTTAATTATTTAGTTAAATAGGAAAAAATAATCCACTAGCGTGTGTTGTGACCAAAATAAATCAACATTGTATTTGCTTTCTCCTCCAGGGGGCACTATGTCTAGAAAAATGACACAATTGACATCTACATAAAGTGACTGACCAAGGGTAGATATTGGCTACCTTTTGTGTTACTTTGAGGTCGTAAGAACACACAGAGCTGCTCTTAAGGATGTTTACCACAATACACCTCAACCAGTTACTCATTCACTAAGGTCAAACAATAAATCTGGTTCACAAGATACACCGTAAATTTTATTAGAATACAATAATCAATTACTGTATTATTGTATTGAGGCG
Organism: Homarus americanus; assembly: GCF_018991925.1. NCBI lineage: Eukaryota > Metazoa > Arthropoda > Malacostraca > Decapoda > Nephropidae > Homarus > Homarus americanus. The sequence continues at coordinate 16,397 of NW_024724803.1, forward strand.
AATAGTCTGATGGTGTTAAGATGTGTTCTTAAGCCACGAAGGTAAACAAAAGGTATTCAATATCTGCCTCGGTTGACGATGATCTGTAGATGTTAGCAAGTCCTCCTTCTCCTCCTCTCGAGTAAGGTAAGGAAGGCCTCACCTGACCAAAATTGTTAATTAAGATAGATTACCTAAAGATTAACCCTCCCAGCTTATTTCAACTAATGATTAACCTAACGCTACCTGGGAAGTTAAGTTAGGTTAGATTAAGTTAGGTTAGGTTAGGTTAGGTTAGGGTAGGGTAGGGTAGGGTAGGGTAGGTCAGGTCAGGTCAGGTCAGGTCAGGCAGTGCCAGTGTAGTTAATCTTGAGGTTAAATAAACTAGAGGCTAATCTTCACATGAGCCACTAAGACACTTTGACGGAGGCGGTTACGTACAACAGGAAAGCTCTGATAACATATAATGTACAGTATATACCGTTTAAGTTGCGTCAGCAGCTCTATACACCACTTATTGACTTACTCATTCACTGCCGTAGAAATATTTACTTCTCTAACAGGTTTCTATATGGTTCCCAGTCATTATAATACGACCTTGTAAAATCAAATGATCTAAATTAAACTAAACTTATCCAAATTAAACTTATTAGCTAACAAATCCTTCTAAAACACGATATATGCAAATCAAAAGTTCTAAATTCCACTTAACTTATCGTAATATAACTATTATAACTAAACCATTTTAATTATACCTAACCTAAACACCTCAAGTGCCACAAACAGAAGGAAAAAACACCTTTAATATTATCGTGTAAGAGGCCCCTGTAACCCACTAACTCCAGGTAATGCATCTATATCAATCTACCTGCGTCGGAAGCTCTATACGTGACTATGATCGTTACCCACTGCTGGAGAACATTTGTACTTCTATAATTACCCCTGGAGAAACAATGCACCAATTTACGATTTATTTATTTTATTTTTCATTTATTTTTTATTCTTGGTCCATACTGTAAACATCGCCCGCTTGTGAGTCCCGTCAGCCATTTTGTTCTAACTTTCGGGGATTCTAAAATAAGCTATAAATAAATAAATAAATAAATAAATAAAACAAGCATCTTTTGTTTTTCTAACCCATGAGCTGTGAGTCTTCACTATATACTTCAACATTACTGTAACCTAAGGCTAGAGAGGGTGTGTACAGTACTAGTGGAGCCAAGACGAGAAGGTATTTCAAATCCCTAAAGGGTTTTACAAGTGGAGAGTCTTACAAGTGGAGGGTCTTACAGGTGGAGGGTCTTACAAGTGGAGGGTCTTACAGGTGGAGGATTTTAATAAGGATAAATACAGCAAGTCTTACAGTTGAATCAGCCAAGTCGAGGAAAACTCTTAAGAGTCATGTAACTTCTACCTGGTGTTACCTGTAATCAAGCTAAGGTATATGTAAGAAGAATATTATCTCGTTACTATCCATTCCTCTTCCACTATCCTGCGAGGTGGTGTATTAATAAGCACAGATACTCATGATAAAGAAGGAATAATGAGAAAGACGCAAGATACCTATAAAATGCGACAGAATATACCCACACATCCGTAATCCTAACCCATCCCAACCCAACCCAACCCAACCCTATCCTACCCTCAGCTTCACCACAGTACACAAAGTCATTCTTGGTATCAGAGTGACGCATAAACACCCTGTATCGCCTAAGACACATTTGAATCGGATGGTTCGTTGACGGTTTTATTTCTTCGGTATAAACCAGTGAAGCAATTAGTTCGTGGGAACAGTGAGTCAAAATACTTCACATCAGCTTCGTTTACGACCTCCAGCTGATATTTATTTCTGTTGTCTATATCAATCACATTTTATAATGAAAACAAAAATATGGTTAGTTACTTAAAATGAAAAAAAATCATACTTAGATACTTAAGAGTGAGGAAAAAAGATACTTAAGATACTTAAAAATGAAAACACTCTTTGATACTTAAATTAGGACAAAATAAACGGACATAAAGATTTAACTATGAGCGGTGGATATTACGACATGTACCGGCTATCAATACAGAGGCGCTATTTAGCCGTGAAGTTCTCTCAGAAACCCAACAAGACAATATGTGGTCACGTAAAAATGTCAGGTTAATTTTTAACACCATCCGTCATTTTAAACTTTGGCACCTGTAGATTAAGAAAATATATGGTGATATTTTTTCTGATGGGATAAAGGTCGTATTTGTCCAGAGAAGTAAGAGAGGAAAAAAATCACTTGAGAGGCATGACGCACAGAGTGTCTAAGGTGATAAAAGATCATATACTACCATTTGGGTTTTCAAATTAAGTTCATTACATAAAATATCAAACTCATAAAGATTACAAAAGAACAGAACACCATGAGCTCTCTACAGCTATTGTCAGCCGTCAATATGCTGATGTACAGAAGCTACACAATGTTATTGGTGACTGTAATCCCAGGAAAATGATGCTCTTTTAAACTTCGTAACTGGAGCTGTAATGCCAGAAAATGCCAAATATGACAATCTATGTGCATATGAAGTTGGAAGACAAAATTATGAAAATTTTGTTAAGGAACGTATTGTTGGTCCATTGAGCATCTGGGAAAAGATGTCCAAGGTTAATCTTCTGTCGTGGAAAGCAGCAAATAAGACTTCAACCATCAAATTGCTATCACAAGTTATAGAACTTAAGCAGGACATACAGTATATGCATCACAGAAGGGCAGCACTGTACATATCAAGTCACCAGACACTGATGCGTTTGGCATATTAAAGCAGCCTCAACTTGGAGAAAATACAATTATGAAAACAGGAACTGGTGAGCGACGACACATTGGGCAGAGAGCCTTACAGGTTTCCATGCCTTCACAGGATCTGACTGCATTGGAAAATTTGTTGGCAAAGGAAAGAAAGCATGTTGGAGCACTTTGATGAAATCTAACACAAAAGTCCTAGATGCATTCAAGATGCTGAGTAGACCAAATGCCCTCCAGTAGACATGTAAATTGGTCTAGAGGAATTTGTATTTAAGCTCTACTGTCCACGAATGACTTTCACTAAACTGTCAAACTTAGATGGCATCTCTTCAAGAAAACGCAGGCAGAAGCTGGAGAACTACCAGCAACTGCATCAACTCTAAAGTATCATATATTGAGAGGAAGGTATCAAGCTCTTCTGTGGTCTTGTGATGCAGACAGTGAAATGCTTTCACAATTAGAGCATAGCTGGAAGATTGACAATGACTGTTTCATACTAGTAATATCAGACCAACCACCAGCTCCAGAAGCAATCACAGAACTTGTTAAATGTGGATGTGGCGTCAGGAAATGTGGATCATTGTCATGTTCATACAGAAAGAATCAGAAAGAATAGCATGACATGCACCGAGATGTGTAACTGTAAAGCAGATGATGAGAAATGCCTAAACAAGGTGAAGGAATCTGTTGTACACAGAAGACTCTGATGACGAGGACTGAAGCAATGTCGTAAATAATAACTTGTGACTTGTTTACACATGATGTATAACACTACAAACTTTTAATAAATATAAAACGGTGGTTCTAAGCTTTTCAGATAATGGTAATATGTATATGTTTAATTTCCAGTATTTGTCTTTAGCAAATAATTTTACTTACTACAATCTCTTCTTTGTCAGAGACAGGATGGCATATATGAGCAGCCATGTTTGTAACACTTAAGATATTATAACAGCATTCATAATATATTATGTTAAATTGTAATCATATAATACTACATGTTCATAGGTTATTAGTCATGTCTTAAGTTACTTAGGACTTAATGGTAATACGTCTGTGGTTCATTGCGCCGCTCTTTGATAAAACTTCTTTAATGGCATAAAACTTATAATAAACCATTCAGAAAAAATGACACCACAGTTCCTTAATATAATTTATAAGGATTATTATGATGTATGGTGTCAAAAATTAACATGAAATTTTTACGGGATTATTTAAGCTCCTACACTAAAACCTGCCGATCTAACCTAACCTTTTTACCCACCTCTACCTACTTACCTAACCTGACATAATCTCACCTAACCTGACATAATCTTACCTAACCTGACATAATCTAACCTAACCTGACGTAATCTAACCTAACCTGACATAATCTAACCTAACCTGACATAATCTAACCTAACCTGACATAATCTAACCTAACCTGACATAATCGAACCTAACCTGACATAATCGAACCTAACCTCCCCGTCTGACATAAGCTAACCTAAACAAACCTAACTTTCCCACCTACCTAACATAACCTATCTACTTATTACCTACCTAACCTAACCTAACCCAACCTGACGTAATCTAACCTAACCTATTGAAACTTAACTTAACCACCTACCTCATCTAACAACACTTTGTAATCTCTTTGCGCTACCGCTCACAGGATGAGTATGGGGGGGCACAATAAACTAGCCTCTAAGTGGCAAAATTAACAAAACTAACCTAACCCAACCTGACTTAACCTAACCTGATCTGATCTATCCAACTTAAACATCTTAGAATATATAATAAAGCCGCTAGGTTAATTTAGGCTTAATATGGTTGATTCATATTTCGTTTTGACAGAAATTCCCGGCAAAATAACGTATCTATATTGAGAACCACCGCCATGTTGGTTCCACGTTAACAAGACACGGATACACTACAGAATAACCCGCGTTCGTTTAACCTCAATTACTACAGTTTACTTTATAATCTTACTTCACAATCTTCACTACATCTCACTTCACAATCTTCACTACATCTCACTCCACAATCTTCACTACATCTCACTTCACAATCTTCACTACATCTCACTTCACAATCTTCACTACATCTCACTTCACAATCTTCACTACATCTCACTTCACAATCTTCACTACATCTCACTCCACAATTTTCACTACATCTCACTTCACAATCTTCATTACATCTCACTTCACAATCTTCACTACATCTCACTTCACAATCTTCACTACATCTCACTTCACAATCTTTACCACATCTCACTTCACAATCTTACCACTTCTTACTTCACAATCTTCACTACATCTCACTTCACAATCTTCACTACATCTCACTTCATAATCTTCACCACATCTCACTTCACAATCTTCACTACATCTCACTTCACAATCTTCACTACATCTCACTTCACAATCTTCACTACATCTCACTTCACAATCTTCACACATCTCACTTCACAATCTTCACTACATCTCACTTCACAATCTTCACTACATCTCACTTCACAATCTTCACTATATCTCACTTCACAATCTTCACTACATCTCACTTCACAATCTTCACTACATCTCACTTCACAATCTTCACTACATCTCACTTCACAATCTTCACTACATCTCACTTCACAATCTTCACTACATCACTCACTCTCACATTCACAATCTTCACTACATCTCACTTCACAATCTTCACTACATCTCACTTCACAATCTTCACTGCATCTCACTTCACAATCTTCACTACATCTCACTTCACAATCTTCACTACATCTCACTTCACAATCTTCACTACATCTCACTTCACAATCTTCACTACATCTCACTTCACAATCTTCACTACATCTCACTTCACAATCTTTACACATCTTACTTCACAATCTTCACTACATCTCCCTTCACAATCTTCACTACATCTCACTTCACAATCTTTACCACATCTTACTTCACAATCTTCACTACATCTCACTTCACAATCTTTACCACATCTTAATTCACAATCTTCACTACATCTCCCTTCACAATCTTCACTACATCTCACTTCACAATCTTCACTACCTCTCACTTTACAATTTTCACATCTCACTTCACAATTTTTACATCTCACTTCACAATCTTCACTACATCTCACTTCACAATCTTCACTACATCTCACTTCACAATCTTCACTACATCTCACTTCACAATCTACACTACATCTCACTTCACAATCTTCACTACATCTCACTTCACAATCGTCACCACATCTCACTTCACAATCTTCACCACATCTCACTTCACAATCTTCACTACATCTCACTTCACAATCTTCACTATATCTCACTTCACAATCTTCACTACATCTCACTTCCCAATCTTCACTACATCTCACTTCACAATCTTCACTACATCTCACTTCACAATCTTCACTACATCTCACTTCACAATCTTCACTACATCTCACTTCACAATCTTCACTTCATCTCACTTCACAATCTTCACCACATCTCACTTCACAATCTTCACTACATCTCACTTCACAGTCTTCACTACATCTCACTTCACAATCTTCACTACATCTCACTTCACAATCTTCACTACATCTCACTTCACAATCTTCACTACATCTCACTTCACAATCTTCACTACATCCCACTTCACAATCTTCACTACATCTCACTTCACAATCTTCACTACATATCACTTCATAATCTTCACCACATCTCACTTCATAATCTTCACTACATCTCACTTCACAATCTTCACTGCATCTCACTTCACAATCTTCACTACATCTCACTTCACAATCTTCACTACATCTCACTTCACAATCTTCACTACATATCACTTCATAATCTTCACCACATCTCACTTCATAATCTTCACTACATCTCACTTCACAATCTTTACCACTTCTTACTTCACAATCTTCACTGCATCTCACTTCACAATCTTCACTACATCTCCTTCATAATCTTCACCCATCTCACTTCACAATCTTCACTACATCTCGCTTCACAATCTTCACTGCATCTCACTTCACAATCTTCACTACATCTCACTTCACAATCTTCACTACATCTCACCTCACAATCTTTACTACATCTCACCTCACAATCTTCACTACATTTCACTTCACAATCTTCACTACATCTCACTTCACAATCTTCACTACATATCACTTCACATCTTCACTACATCTCACTTCACAATCTTCACTACATCTCACTTCACAATCTTCACTACATCTCACTTCACAATCTTCCCTACATCTCACTTCACAATCTTCACTACATCTCACTTCACAATCTTCACTACATCTCACTTCACAATCTTCACTACATCTCACTTCACAATCTTCACTACATCTCACCTCACAATTTTCACTACATCTCACTTCACAATCTTCACTACATCTCACTTCACAATCTTCACTACATCTCACTTCACAATCTTCACTACATCTCACTTCACAATCTTCACTACATCTCACTTCACAATCTTCACTACATCCCACTTCACAATCGTCACTACATCTCACTTCACAATCTTCACTACATCTCACTTCACAAACTTCACTACATCTCACTTCACAATCTTCACTACATCTCACTTCACAATCTTCACTACATCTCACAACACAATCTTCACCACATCTCACTTCACAATCTTCACTACATCTCACTTCACAATCTTCACTACATCTCCTTCTAATCTTCACTACATCTCACTTCACAATCTTCACTACATCTCACTTCACAATCTTCACTACATCTCACAACACAATCTTCACCACATCTCACTTCACAATCTTCACTACATCTCACTTCACAATCTTCACTACATCTCACTTCACAATCTTCACTACATCTCACTTCACAATCTTCACTACATCTCACTTCACAATCTTCACTACATCTCACTTCACAATCTTTACCACATCTTACTTCACAATCTTCACTACATCTCACTTCACAGTCTTCACTACATCTCACTTCACAATCTTCACTACATCTCACTTCACAATCTTCACTACATCTCACTTCACAATCTTCACTACATCTCACTTCACAATCTTCACTACATCTCACTTCACAATCTTCACTACATCTCACTTCACAATCTTCACTACATGTCACTTCACAATCTTCACTACATCTCACTTCACAATCTTCACTACATCTCACTTCACAATCTTCACAACATCTCACTTAACAATCTTCACCACATCTCACTTCACAATCTTCACTACATCTCACTTCACAATCTTCACTACACCTCACTTCACAATCTTCACTACATCTCACTTCACAATCTTCACTAACACCATCCTTCATCACTACATATAACAACATCCATCATCACTACTTATAACACCATCCATCATCATCACTACATATAACACTATCCATCATCAATA
>NW_024724804.1:0-20701 GCF_018991925.1 Homarus americanus
TCAGCCGAAGCTATGGCAATCTCACCCTGTCACCTGCCGTCTCTCGCTCGTGACTTCAATTGCTTCCTCGGTTTTGTTTTCGTGCATTATCAACCATCTCACCTGCCACCATCTGCCACTTCATCTGTCGCCTCACCTGCCATAACCCGCCATTTTATAAGTTATCATCTGCCATTTCATCTGCCATCTCACCTCATACTCCACCATCCTTTTCCCTTGTCTTTCCTGAGAACTTGGTCACCACTCGCTTGTCACACATCATCATCACCAGATTCTCTAACACTCGTAAGATAAATCCCTAGATAAAGGAAGTGGAAACGATATTAATCCAATCAATACTATGAAAATATAAAAGCTGATTGGTTACTTACTGTGTTATGAGTGAGTTTTGGGTAAGAAAACTCGAAGACATAAAACATATATGTTTGAAGAAAGTAAATAAAATATATGTATAGAATATGATATACTCTCATGTCGGTAAAATATAGCTTCGAAGGGATATCTTTAATAATACCAAGGAGGATTATGTCAGCTATGGTCCAGAGAGTGTCGTTAGGTTAATTGAAAGGTCAAAAGGTTATTGGCAGAAAAGGTGGATATTGTATTTGAGGCTAAGCAATCGCACTTAGTGAAATTTGGGGGTTTGCGCTTGAAGTCACCTGCTTACCGGTGACAAGAATTTAAATATTTGTCCTGCTTTGTTCTCAAGCGGACCAAAATACGAGTGAGAAACGCACTCATTATTAGTAATAGAAGGAATTCAATGAGATCAGTTTATCGGCGCAAGATAAAAAACCTGTGCTGGTCATGTCAAACGGACGGACACGAAACCAGCTTTCTATGTTTTATTTGCCGGGGAAGATAAACTGTCTATTAGGTTGTTATTATAAAGTAAAGAATTGCACCAGTCAAGTTTGGATATACCGAGGAATCTTGGTGCTCGATAACAGTTAATGTGTATGTTAAGTCTAAATGTATTTATGTATGAGTGGGAAGGTTAGTGGGTGTGTTTACGAGTGTCTGTGTGCGTAGGTTGAGTGTGGGTGTGCTAATGTGAGTTGAGTGCGTGCATGTACATTTAAAGATGTACACATTTACGAAAAGTGTGTGTGTGTGTGTGTGCGTGTGTGTGCCTGCCTGCCTGCCTGCCTGCCAGAACTACCATACATGCGTTGCACGGACATGCAGGAATTTGAGAGCTTGGAAATGCAAAGCGACGAATAGGAAGGAATTTTATAGCCTCTCTGGGTTGTCGGAGTAAGAGTAACGTCCATTGCACTATACCTCGGTAAAGGATGCAAAAAGGAGTCGTGTAGCAGCAGCCGCCGTTACCGTAACTTACAAACACGTTTAAAGTGGAAGTACCGTCCCTCACCGACCACAACCACCATGAGGGGTATACTGCCCCTCCTCACTGTCACTCCTTGTTTCTGTTCGTCGGGGAAATTATAACATCGTGGATAAAATGTTTCAAATCCGTATACAATTTCATGTTTCGTTCCGTCACCAAATATGTAGCGTTAGGTATTCTCTTATCTATAGTGAGATAAGATAAATGGAAAGAGATAATATTTAGCTGATTTTAACGGTAACTTCATGAAATTGAACTCGTGTTATATTTCCTAACAATTTCAATCAACAGAATCTAACCATTAACAAAAGATTTCTTGCCATGGGGGGGGGGGGTGGATAGATTACGAGGTTTAAGGTAGTTTCCCCCAGACAAGCAAATCATCTCCCCTCAGACGTGCTAAAGGCGAGCTGCAGAGACTGAGGACGATCCCACAGTGTCCTGGGGGGAAATCCTGAAATGCACCTTAATAGTTCGTGCTGGGAAACGTTATTAGAGTTTTAAACTGTCCTGTGTTGAACTTAATCTACTGCACTGAGCTTATACAGAAAATTAGGGAGAGTTAGTTAATTAGTTGCCAGAGGTACTGTACGTAGAGGACGAACTGCAAACACACACACACACACACACACCGATGACACTTTCCCTCTCTCTCTCTCCAATAAATTTTCCACAACTCATCACTTCCCTATCCCTTCCTCCCTCTCTTACGATCTGTTCCTGTCTCGTGTTTCTTTTCTCTCGTCTTGCCTGTACTCGCCTGTTGCTCTCCGGCGCCGAGTATTCAGGAGGTTAATAAAAATTTTATGGTCAAGAGCGTTTGCGTGCTATGGCTGCCAAAACGGTGCTCCGGGGCATTTATCACCAGGCTATTATATATTGGTCCAGACATTTAAGGCTTGTGTATCTTGGGTCATTTTGCGTTGAGTTATGAGGCGTTTTGTATGTGTGTGTGTGTGTGTGTGTGTGTGTGTACGCGATACGCACATCATCATCATGCATCAGGCGGAAGTGAAGACAACAAATACTTACATCAGAATGCTACTCGTGTATGTTTCCTGTATTATGCACGTACATACACCCGACCTCTGCTTGGAGTCTTAACAGCCATGATTCACAGAGAGTGGGGTGCCTGGCTGCGTGGGGTGCCTGGCTGCGTGGGGTGCCTGGCTGCGTGGGGTGCCTGGCTGCGTGTGGTGCCTGGCTGCGTGTGGTGCTTTCCGCCAGACGACCACCTCAAGTAGTTTACGAACACCTAGTGAATATTCCTCGTGAGAAACAACACTGACTTCGCTCGGTTGTCATTAAAACATTATACTTGATTTTATACCAACATATAAACACTATGAGAAAAAAAATACTACAAACAAAATAAAATCGTTTTTTTTTTGTCTACTGAATTAATGTAAAATTACTGTTAGTTTCCTCTATATAATAACTCTAACTCGATATTATTTATAATCTACTTAAGCTACTGGGAAATATAAGGTCGATAGACATGCGATAACAAATTTGATAAAAATTACGTAAATGCAAAAACAAAAAAAAATCAATGGTATATGAATTTATGAATACACGACTAAAACCTTATGATATCTAATATATATTTAATCTCAGTCAAATTATATAACCAACATTCGGGAAATTTATGATTATATTGAGTAAATTAACTAAGAGGCTAACAGATCTTTGACACTTTGACTCCCTCTCCCCCCGTACCCTCCCTCTCCCCCATCCACCCGGAACCCTCTCAACCCCACCCCCCTCCCCCCGCCCGCCGGGGGGAAAAAATCTTGAAGTTTGGCCGTTTATAAAATTAAGCTCAGCAGGACAAAAAATCCATACAAATGGGACTTGACTAATGCCTAGCGAGACCCAAGTTAGCCCCAGGCCACGTCCTCGGCTAATAATCCCTTAATGAGTTTATCATCTTAATTACTGCCGTGACTATTAACTCTAGACTGGGCCTTTCAACACGCTGGTGGTGGCGATGGTGGTGATGTGGTGGTGGTGAGGATTGTAATTGTGATGTTGGTGGTAGTGCTGGTCCTTCAGATGAATGAGGGCAGGTGTTTATGGGACAGGTGAAGGCAGGTGTCTTTTCATGGTTGTTGGTCATATACATGTGAATATGATTTTTTTTTTTGAGAGGAGTTCATGACATCAATTGACACCAAAGACAGTTGACATTTTTTACCAGTCACTGATATATTTTTTTTTACTGATAATAAATTTGTTTACACTAATTAATATTTGCTTTTACAATACCAAAAATAAAAATGACAGCCCCAAAAAAATACTATATGTAATTGTATTTTAAACTTTTTTTTTTAATGTTCACCGTTGGTTATGGGAACTGTATCGATTATTGCGTATTGTAATTACAGTTCATGATATGTAAATTGAATAAATAAGTTAAATGAGGATGTAGATGTCTGAAGGGAAAGATACCAAGAGAAGCAACTGTCTTAAGGTTTATAATGTATGTATACTTTTAAACACATTGATGCATGCAACTTATGGGAACGGGAGATAGAAGAAAGAGTAAAAGAAATACTAAATGATGGGATAGCGTAGGAACTCGTGGGAAAGGCCAGAATTGTTTAAAATGAGAAATTGAGTAATGGATGGCGTAGATTGAACTTTGTGACAGAAGAAGAACTACTACAGGACGTCGTATCTGATGGGAAATATTTAAATTTATTATTGTGAAAGGGAGCAAAGGAATATTGAATGTTGAGATAGGCGTAGCAGCTAAACATGGGAGGAGGAACAAAATGAGAGAAATAACCACAAGAATAGTGAGTAAAGAAGGGAATTGATGTCCTGATGATTCTATGCTTACGAGTCGAAGACAGAGACTTACCTGTTTTATTAATGACCACAACGAAGAGATTTACCTGTTTATTGACAACAACAGAGACTTACCTGTTTAATGACCTCAACAAAGACTTACCTGTATAATAACCAGAACAGATGGAAAACCGTGACAATCTTTACTACATGTTTTCCGCCGGTGGATGTATGGTAAATATCTTTTACAAAATAAGAGTAATGTGGTAGATAATTTAAACTGAATAATAAATTATGAATTTATGTTCGCTGGGTAATCTGGCTGATAATTCATTCAAAATAATGGTCGTTTTCCTTTTTAATTAGTTTTCATAAATAGGAACCTGTGAAACGTATCCCCTGAATTATGTGTAAGTGGAGCTGATGACGAAGGTGGCAGGAAGGGAGGTAAATAGGGAGGGCGAGGGAGATACAGAGGGCGAAGGAGGGAGATAGAGAGGGAGTAGTAGTGGAAAGAAGAGAGATGGGGAGGAAAGGGAGTACAATGAGCCTGGTTACAGAGGAGAAGGTTCAAAAGGGAGGCAGATATGGAGGGCGAAGGAGGGGTGAGGAGGAGGGAGAGGCACAGACAGTTCCCCCTACACATTCCCTCCCCACGACTCGTACAGCAAGGGGGGGGGGATATGGTGGTGACCTGCGTAAACATAATCAGTCCCTACACCATGTGACGTCAAGGTCTGTTTACCACAAGGTATTATGGGAGTTCATCGTCCGGGGCCTCACAATGAAGACTGACGTGACGTGTAATTGGATGCAATTTGTATGTGAAGATCATTTAGGGCCGTATTGATAGTCATTACGACGATAATGACGATCACGATCATCATCTCGATGATCGTGTGTCGGGATGCAACCACCCAACGCTGAGTGCCATATTCCTAGACCCTTACATGAGCGTGTAAACACGGCAGCTCGTGTCGGATGGCAAAAATTTTTTTGGCCATGCGCGCGTGCCAAATGTATTATTTCACATAATTAGAAAGACGATTTAGAGAGACATTTAGTTGTTATTTTAAACCGGCACAATAATATATTGTATAATATATTTTTTTAATAAAATTGATCTTTATTATTTGTTCGAAACAAAAAAGATAATTTTCTTCATCTGAGTACTTGGCAACAATGTTTGCGCGCGTGTTATCAAACATGGAGGTAGTAAGAGAACGTTCTGCAGCTCTGTCTGAAACCCAACACATGTTCCTGTCTCACAAGTCAATGTTCCTGCCTCACCAGTCATTGCACCTGCCTCACCAAACATTGCTCCTGCCTCGGCAGTCAATGCCCCTGACTCACTATCGAGTGATATTGCCTCACCCCCTCCTGCTCATGCTTCCAACCAACACCTTTATTCAGTGTCCAGGGCATCTGGTTCTCGGCCAAGGAGCAAACCAAGGCGAACTAGGAGGGTGACAAGTGTCTATGAAATGTGTAATAAAAGACAAGAAGAGTTACATAAATCTAAGTTGTACAGATTGAATAGGGAGCATGAGGAGGAAATGAAACTGAAAAAAGAAATGATGTTAACACAAAAACTACAACAAACTGCAATTGAAAAGACACATGAAAAATTGAATAATTCTTTGGATTTGTTAGATAGTGTTTTAAGGAAAGCAGGAGCTGCATATGATGCCATGGCTAAAACATATGAATGATGTTGTAATATTTCAGAAATTGGCATCTAAAGTAAAAGTTATTCGTTCTATTTCTTACATATTCAACTAATTTTATTTGAAGGAAATAAACATATATGTGTTTATTTTGACAAAGGTTTTTTTGTTTAAAAAGCTGTCATAAGTATGGCAGGTAATTATTTGTGGGGGGTGAATATTTATAATATACATAAAGGCTGTGATTTTCAAAAATTGAATTTATTTCCTGTGATAAAGAATAAAGTTTTGTTTGGTGTATACAGGTATTTATAAAATATGTTATACTGTGCAAAGTACTGTATAGAGGATATGTTTCTTTTATTAAATTTTATGCATTGATATAAATAGCTGTAGAGAAGGAGTGAACCATTTCTTTTTGTGCCCAAGATAGAAATATTTTCATGTCAGTTACAAATATTGTCCAAAGTATGGCAGTTAAGATTTATTTTTATATATCTATAATATAAGCTGTGAATTTCAGGAAATGCAGAACTATGTATAGAAAAATTATAGTTTATTTTCTTAATTTTTACACATTTATAAAAAAAATAAATGTATATTTCTTTCCTTTTGTTGTCTTCATAAAACCTCACAGGTGAATTACCTTACATATTGAGTTATGCTCCATTATTAAAGATCACAGTGAAGTAAAAAAAACTATATTACTGGGCCAAAAACTGTGATATTTTCCTTGTTAACTCAAGATAGAGTGAGCTCACTTGGCTTGCCTCATTCCGGAAAACATAAGTGTATTTCCCGGTTCAGATGGTTGAAATTTTATTACTACTACGACAAAAATATTGTATGAATGAATAAAGATAAGAAACATAACTTAAATGATAACAGAAGTAATTGTTAATTGAAGATGAGGCTCACAGCACAGACAGCAGTCGTCATCGAAGTCGGAGCTGTGATGTCAACATTCCAATAATGTTTCAAGTTCATAACAGTGTTGTGAAAGTTCATTTATCCGTATTAACACTTCTTTTAATTGTTCTTATCAAAAAAAAATAAAATAATTCGACGTAGACATCTGTAATATAAAGTACTGGAAGAACTTTCATAAAATATAATGATGATTATTATTTGTCGTAAGGCAGCTATCGGGTGGGGGTAGCCACCCGATGTTGTTTCCAACATTTCAGGGATATGCGTATGGTTCCCTTCCGATACCTCGTTTATCGGGATGACTATTAATAGACCAGCACGAACACTATCAATTGGCATTGTGCTTCGTAATGACTATCAATCCGGCCCTTAGAACCACCAAAATATTAATAATGAATTTTCTATATATATATATTTAAAATTTGCTGTAATATTAATGTTAAAATTAAAAAAAAATATTGATCGTGAAGACAAGTTGAAAAAAAAAATTCCATTAGTCAGTTTTAATTAATAATATCTAATAATATCATCTTGGCAACTGCATGTGACGTCATTTGAGCAAGGGACCAATAAGAGTCGTCGTTTTATTGAGTTTGTTTATCACATCCGCCGAGGCTCTGAGGCGTTTCAATCTCGCCCTGATGATGTTGCTGTCAGATGCGACTATCATACATTTAGTTGGTGTCGGTATGTCTGTAGCCCTGACGTGAGCTGTGAGACGGTGGATTATTTGTTGCTTGTGTTATGGGAAGAAATACAAAATTGCAATAAAAAATAAATTAAAATACATGTAAATACCTCGACTTTTTAATGAGTTTATATCTTATGACTTACGAGTTAATTTTATCAAGGAATTATGTCCCCTATTAATATACTTATCATTCATAAACCAAACTTAAAAAAAAATCAATAGTCGTAACAATCGATAGAAAACGGAGTCTAACAAATGGAGAAGAGGTGGGACTTAGGAAAACTTTTATCACCCTTCATCTTGTCTTTAATGTTGGTCTGTATATGAAATATCAGATAGAATACTTAATAGGGTGACAATAAAAAGTGAAAGTTTTTATTTTTAGATGGCCATTTGTCCAATACTGCGTACCCATGAAAAAAGAACACAGGCGAAATCCTGGGTCATTTGGACAATATTTAGAGGTGGCTCAAGCCATTTGAAGTTAACACAACTGAAATTATTATTGATTTTTTCTAATTTCTTTATTTATGAACCGATTACTATGAAACTTTGCAGGTATATGTAGAATGCAAATTCAAACTAAAGTTGTTCCTAACATTTTTTCTTAAAATGAGTAATGAGTATTTTGGCTAGTGCAGCTATTGGCAATGCAGAGGGGAGGGAGAGGCGGGTGTCAGTCGGGGTAGGGGGAAGAGGTTGTGTGCCAGTGTCTGACTGGTACAGTAGCATCAGTTGTGTGTGAGACGTGACGGTGGGTGTGTGTGCGTCGCTCTTGTTGCAGTATTACGGTTAGTACCATTGTCTTTGTCTAAAATCAATGCATCAATTTAGGTATATAACACTTTAAAAACTTTATACAAGTGATCTTGCATGCCGTATGCTTTATGGGTGCTGTTGTTTGCATAACAGTAACAACATAAGTTACATAAATGTTTTTGTTTGTTTCAGGTTCAATGGAGAGTACACGTTCAAAAACTGAAGTTTGGCTCATTGGTCAACACATAACCGAAATCACGGGTGCACAACTTCCTTCAAGAGGAGATGTTCTACGTCTGTTTTTCCACGGTCACAATGAACATAAGAAAACAGTGAATGATTCTGCGAGTGAAGTTGCAGCATCGGTTATTAGTTTCTGGAATAAAGCACGGATTCCTACCATAACTGAGAAGAGTATTGGACGAAAGGTAGTGGATCTTTTTTTAATGTGGAAGGGACTTAAGAAAAACTGCACTCGCACTACAGACACACAACGTAAGAAAGAGGAAACTTTTTGTGATGAGTTAGAGGACCTCTTCGATGTTGCCCACCCCAAGGCAATGCAGCTCTTGACCATCAAAGAAGACCGAGCATTCCTGGCAGCGCAACGAGAAAAAGGGAGAAGAGGTGTAATGGCAGGAGTAGACAAAAAGATTGCTTGTTCCATCAAGCGTCGGGAAGAAAGCAAGAGTAAGCAATCTCTACAACAGAATCAAGCCAGTTCTGCTCTTGAATATGATGAGTTGGGTTCTTCGTCTGAAACAGAATCACAATCAAGCTCGTCATCATCTACAAGTTCCCTAGCGATATCACCAGTGGTATCTTCTTCCAATCGTAAACGTGCTACTCTCAAAGTTATCACCCCTGAATTGTCAAGTACATTGGACCGCACTGGGATCAGTCACCGCTCTGCTCTCCGGATCGTCAGTGCCACGGCTGCTAGTCTAGGTCATGACCCAATGGAACTAGTTTTAAACTATGAGACAGTGCGTACTTCGCGAGCGACCCACCGTTCTGGGATTGCCAACGAAATTAAAGAAAAATTTCAACCTAGTGAAGTGCTCACTGTGCACTGGGATGGAAAAATTATTCCTGATGAACAAGGAGCGAGTGTTGACCGAATCGCCATTCTTGTCTCCGGAATCAATACTGAAAAGCTGCTTGGTGTCCCGAAACTATTGTCAGGGACTGGACAGGCCATTGCTACAGCAGTCAGTGCAGCGCTGGAAGAGTGGAAAATATCAGAGAATGTTTCAGCACTCAGTTTTGACACAACAGCTTCAAACACTGGGCACTTGTCGGGGGCATGTGTCATTCTGGAGCAGAAACTCGGCCGCCGTCTTCTGCATCTCGCGTGTCGTCACCACATCCTTGAGCTTGTTGCCGAGAAAGCGTATGTGGAATGCATGGGGCCTTCCTCTGGACCAGATAATACTCTCTTCTCTCGCTTCAAGCATAAGTGGAAGGACATCAGTCAAGATGACTACAGCCCTCTCTCAGACCTCCCTCCAAGTTTGTACGAGAAACGAGATGACCTCATCTGTTGCTGGAAACATCATCTGGGCAAGAAGCAGCAGCCACGTGATGATTACCGTGAGGTACTGGAGCTAGCAATCAGGTGTCTCGATGGAGCTCTACCCAAGTTTAATCTCCGACGGCCCGGAGCACTTCACCGAGCACGGTGGATGGCTAAGCTCATTTATGTCATGAAGATCCTGATTTTTGCTAATCAGTTTAAACTAACTGCTCGTGAGACATTAGGCTTGAAACGATTCACATTCTTTGTGCTAGAGGTGTATGTCAGTGCATGGTTCACGGCCTCCGTTCCATCCTCCGCTCCTGCTAATGATTTGCGGCTCCTCCAAGACCTGTCAGAGTACCACGACGTCAAAATATCAAGAACATGTCTCACAGTCTTCGGTCGTCACCTGTGGTACCTCAGTGAAGGCTTGGTGGGTCTTGCACTCTTCGATCCACAAGTTAATGCAACAATGAAGACAAACATAGTTCGGGCAATCGTTGAGAGGAAGGCGACCGAGGATTCACCAAAACGTGCTGCTCTTCCTGCCACATCTTCCCTTCCCACAAAGCAGCTCTCAGACTTTGCTTCTAGAGGATCAAACTTTCTATTTGAAAGTCTCAAAATGAAGACTTCTTTTTTGTCCAAGGAACCTGACACATGGTCTGATGATGAAGACTTCAAAACTGGCGTCGCAGTTGTGGGTGGTCTCAGAGTCATCAACGACACTGCAGAGAGAGGGATTGCCTTGATACAGGCATTCAACAGCAAGATCACGAAGAGTGAAGACCAGCGTCAACATCTGCTGCAGGTTGTTGAAGAGCAGAGGCGGTCACAACCAGGGACATCAAAACAGGACCTTACAAGCAAAAAGCGAAAACAATGAATGGGTTGTCCACACCTCTCCCACCCATTGATGTAAGCGTGTTCACTGCAGTTTCATTTTAAAAAGGAATTAATCATTTATATGTACAGTGTACACATAAACTTGCTCAATATGTAAATTTTAAAATAAACCGGCATATTATGAATATTCGTATTTTTTGCCAAAAGGATAAAACTTCAATTGACTTGAGCTACCTCTAAATATTGTCCAAATGACCCAGGATTTCGCCTGTGTTCTTTTTTCGTGGGTACGCAGTATTGGACCAATGGCCATTCCATTTAATCAATTTTAGAAATTCACCCCTATGCACTATTGTCACCCTAATACTTAAATAGAATGAGAAAGACTACCAGAGTGACAAAAGGAAGACCAGCTGGTAGAAAACACACGGGGAGGGATGTGTGGTCGTGTGGTTCTGTGAGAGGCAAACAAGACAAACAGAAAACATTGGGCAAAGAGTATGGACAAAATGGGTAAGGTGTTTGGTGGTTGAAAAACACACACACACACACACACACACACACACCAGACACACACACAGACGCACACACACCCCAAACACACACACACACACACACACACACACCAGACGCACGCACACACACACACACACACACACACACACACACACACACACACACACACACACACACACACACACACACACACACCAGACACACACAGACGCACACACACACCAGACACACACAGACGCACACACACCCCAAACACAATACCTCATGCTTATTGTAGATTGCATTTGCATACACACTTGCATTATTGATAACAGCGCCCATAGCAGTGGCACTACAAGTGGCTCATCTACATAAGAAACCTCAACCATCTCAAGACCAAGGTGTGTGTGTGGGGGGGGGGGGGCATCAGGAGAGGTGAGCAAGGTTAATGGAATCGTAAGTTGAGAGAGAGAGAGAGAGAGAGGTAACAACAAGGGTAAAGAAACAAGGAAGCGAATGAAACATGAATAGTTAGTGGTAGGGAAATAGAGAAAGGGAATTAGTAGACAGATGGATAAAAGGTTGAAAGGGGGTGATAGAGAAGGAAGGGACTAGAGAAAACTTGCTGTAGATTAAGAGAAGAGATGAAGAGTAGACAGGAGAGGAACAGAGGGGGAAGAGGTTCAGAGAAGATACTTAGAGAGGAAGGAGAATGTATAGAGAAGCGGTTAGGCACAATAGGAAGGAGAGGGTGAAGCACACAGGTAGCAAAGAAGTAAAATAAGAAGAAAGAAAGGGAAAGAGATGATGAAAGGGAAGAAAGTACGAGAGGCGAATGAGAAAGAAAGAAAGAAGGAAGGTTATTTTCAATCGTACCTAGGAGAACGTTAAAGACAAGTTGGGGAATTACGTGAGAAGGAATAAAGGGGAAGGAAGGAGGTATATGAGAAGAAGGTCTCGAATGTTAAGGGAATACATCTATAGAAAGAAAAGAACGATAGAAAATTAGGGTTATCTGGAAGGCACAAAAGATACATACATGGATTACTGTATTGAGGGGGGCGAGAATAGGCAAAACGTGAGGGAAAGAGGAGGAAGGGAAATAAAGTGGAATTACACGTTGGCTCGGAGAAAGGCACGTGGAGATAAAGTAATAAGAGTGTGCATAAGAGAAGAGGGAGAGAATATATCTCTCAGGGGAGGACGCAAGAACGGGGAAAATGGCGGTAGAGGGGAACAAAGGGAATTAATGGTAAGAGGGGAAGTAGGACGGAAAAGGGATGGATGGCGAGAAAATGGTGCATCAGAGGAGGAGGGGAGACGAGAGAGAGAGAGAGAGAGTGACAGAGTTTTCGTAGGAAGGAAAGGAGGAAAGTACAGTAGGTGCAGGAGAAGATAGGAGGGGGAGTCTCGTGTCATCACAATAATTAATCTGACGTGTCATAACAGGACGAGGTTCGAGGTTCTGGTCTCTACGGTATGAGGGAATATAATATGTTCCTCACTTGACGATATGAAACTGTATGAGAATTCTCATCTTTATCGATTATCATTCTTGTCTCTTTATCTGTCCAGCTGTCTACCTGTCTGCTCGACTTTCTCTTTGTTTTCATCTCTCTCTCTCTCTTTCTCTCTCACTCATGCTCTCTGTCTCTCTATGCACCCCACGCATGACATGTCCAGCAATTGCCGTAATATATGCACATAAAACGTAGAGAGAGAGCAGTATGTGCACTCAGCAATAGTGAAGTGTTCTGAGGGTCACAGTACCACGTTATATCTCGAGTATTTACAGAAAATGAACCTGTGACGTAGACAATTTTTAAACATATTTAATTTTATTTCAATTTGAATCTTAATTTAGTGCATCTGGGCGGTGTATCATAAAGCATTTGTTTCCTTATCTCTTTGGCTGATTTTCTATATTATCTATATTGAAAATTTTATATAGCATCTTAAATTTTGTCAATAAGGAATTGTTTACATCATTAGTGGAGTACATTGTGTGAATTTATTAAGACGAGTTTCAGGTATTGATGATCTGTACTGTACCTGGAGTGTTTAAAGGAATTTCCATCGATACTTATTTCCCTTGCGGTCAACTAGATAGAACTCTAATTTCTGAAGCTTTTTGGGGGAAACTGTTCTGCTGTTTAGTGTCACAGCGGGAAAGATAATATTATCATCATAATAAACACTTCATGTGTTGCTTCCCCAGTTTTCAAGAATTTCAGAGAAGTTTCCCCAACACCTATAAACCTCTTAACCTGGCATCATATACCACTGTAATAATGAAATCCACACTGTAACAGAGGAAGCAGAGATACAGATGATATAACTACCTTCTTGTGTTGCAATTAGTGAGTACCTTCAAATATCACAATGGAAGTTGACCTTTAATAACAACAGAAGAGATGGTACTGAAACTATTCATAAGTTACATAGACAAACATGTAATTATTAACGTGGAACGAGGAGTGAGTGAGAGAGTAAGCCATTCCCTTCCCTTATCACCATCCGTCCCCTCAATTATATCTGATGCCTTGTGTTGACGTCAGATGGGTATGAATCATGAACATCTACACTACATATTTATATTTTACTCTCTTCCATATTCAATAACCTTTAGGAGGGAAGGATCCATGTTAATCCATTTAGCCTTTATTCATTTTCCTATTTATCCAACATTTCATATCAAACGTCCGATATTTGCATCAACAACTTCCAGGAAAATTTTGTGAGGGATTCTACAATTCACACTGTATGGATGGTAATAACTCGTGTACACTCAGATATGTATTCATAGTTGATGGTGTGTGCGTGTGTGTGTGGTCAAGGCATCAGAGAACCATCCCCTTCACCTATGCCCTCACCACCCCCCCCAACACATCCCTACCCCTCCACCACATTCACCTCCCCTCAACCACCCCTCCCCCAACCACTTAACCTAACCTAACCTCAACCACCCCTCCCCCAACCACTCCCCAACTCCGGACAGGTCCAAGCACACTGTGTGTGAAATGGCACAACACTTCATCTCTAATGGCAAGATAGCCGACATATTAAGATTGTATCCACTTTTATGCACTTAGTAACTATATCAATTCTCATGTACAGAACCAAATACGCAATGTGCTTGAATACCTCTCACGTAAATGTGAATACCAAAGTGTGAGGCCAGACATACTGCCTCACACGCCTGTACTCACTCATTTGTGAATAAGTTACCCTTTATGTATAGAACTAAACAAATAATGTAAATGAAATACTGTGTAACTTTCAGTGCCATAATATCCTGACAACGGGGGTTAATTATTATGACCCTTTGTAAACTCTACTCTGTAATCCTTTTGCGCTACCGCTCACAGGAAGAGTGTGGGGTGCACAATAAAGTAGCCGTTGCAAGCGGCAAAATCAATCCCCAACTCCCCTTACCCCCATAACCCCCGTCCTCTTGACTCCTTCCTGAACAACATGAATCATTGTTGGAATGAGATTTTCTTAAATGCATATATACAGTATACATATTTAAATATATATAATACGAATGATTTACCTGGATTTATGACATTAATATAACTAAAATATACATAACTTAATAATGCATACGCAATACTTTATTCTAAATCTTCTTGTATAAATATATGATACTTGTAAATAACCCGTTTTCTTCGGTGTTAAGCTTCCCGTTTTCTATACTCATGAGGGGAAAAAATACCTTGCATGAATACAGTTGTGGGCAGTGTCGCTGTGTACAAGTAATGAATGAAAGTACTTTCCTTTTTTTTTAAGGGTCAAATTTCTTAGTTATTCTAAAATCACACCACTGAAGGTCATAAATTCTCCGTCTGCTGAATATAATTTATCATATGAGATTTTCTTACCTTTAACGGCATTAAGGTTGGAATATGATGGACTGAGCGATGTTTTACACTAAATGTTAAATAATATGTATTGTTTTTTTTTATTCTGGGACGTAAAGTGCTAATAATAATAATAATAATAATAATAATAATAATTAACGGTTTATTGAAAAAATTCTGCAGCCCGAAGGCTGAAAATATACATTGGACACAAATGACTTATTTCACACATTGGTGGTTTAACAAAAGCCTTCATTATAGAAAGGTAAAGGAACATACAGTGAACATACAGATTAATGTAGGTGTTGAACAGCAAACTCGTAGTGTAGTAACTCCCTCCCAGATGGTGTTAGGAGGAACTCACGTGGTGTAGTAGTTCCTTCAGATGGTGTTATGAGGGACCTGGCGTGGTGTAGTAATTCCCTCGCAGATGGTGTTATGAGGGGCCTCACGTGGTGTAGTAATTTCCTCACAGATGGTGTTATGAGGGACCTCACGTGGTGTAGTAACTCCCTCACAGATAGTGCTATGAGGGGCATCACGTGTAGTAATTCCCTCACAGATGGTATTATGAGGGGCCTGACGTGGTGTAGTAATTCCCTCACAGATGGTGTTATGAGGGACCTCACGTGGTGTAGTAATTCCCTCACAGATGGTGTGATGAGGGACTTGACGTAGTGTAGTAATTCCCTCACATATGGTGTTATGAGGGACATGTGGTGTAGTAATTCCCTCACAGATGGTGTTATATGAGTGAGGTTTGGTCTTAGGCCTTCCTATCGCAGACGGATTAACACATCGCTGGTTGTTGTTTGGTCTCACGGGCCGTTATCACTGGGTACCTGGGACCTCACTGTGTGAAGGTTAGCTTGGGTACGACTGTTACTGTTGAGTTGTTCTCACTGACTTTAGTACTGTTCACCACTGTTCACCTCTGTTTAACACTGGTTCCGTTCCTTTCCTAAATGAAATTGTAACTTCTGGCGAGAACTTGTTGATATTCCGGTGGGGAGGAGGGTTCAGGGGAGGGGGTTGGTATGGGTCAACTTAACAGTTGACCTGGCTGCTCTGAGAGGAGCGCCAGGTACGTCTTGACCCTTCGGTGGTCAAGGATGTAGTAAATAATAATAATAATAATTAACGGTTTATTGAAAGAGCTTGGCAGCCAGAAGGCTGAAAATATACAGTTACATATTTGGGGAATGGGTTACGAATTACAAATAATATACAAGTAACATAAGTGACACAAATAAGACATATAGTAACTTAGATGGGGATCAGCTCAAACTACAGTTCATTTCAACATAGTGACAGTGTAAGGAGCAGTGTTTACCGGGAGTGAATACACTGATTTATTACATGTTATTGATAATTTTTACAATGGTTGGGAATGGGCTGTTCTTATAGCGATCAGTTCGTGCACGTATGGGCTGGATGCGGTTGTGGTGTCGAACAGCAATTCTCGGACAGGGGATGTCAGGTGGTAGTAGGAGCCGGTGTCGGGGATGGTGTAGAAGCTTCTTACCAAATTTGTAGATGAGGTCGTGGTGATGGTCAGTGAGAGTCGAAAGGGTCAGTGTGTTGAGAGCTTCTTGATATGTGGAGTAGGAAGGGGAGAGAATAATCTTGCATGCCCTTTTTTGCACTTTTTCTAGGTGTTTACGTTGTGTGGCATTTAGGGAGGAAGACCAGGTGGGGGAGGCATAGGTGAGCTTGGGAAGTATGAATGTTGTGTATACACTGAGGAGCTCGTGTGCAGGAACTCCGAGGGACTTGAGTCGGCGGAGCAGGTGGAGACGGAAACTGGAGGCTTTGACAACTTCACTGACGTGTGGTTTCCAATTTAGTTTGTTGTCTATGGTGACGCCCAGGAGCTTCGTGGAATCTACAACCTGGAGTGTGTTCGGACCTAGGGTAATGGAAGGAGGTGGGACAATGTCGGAGGAGAGGTTGATGTGCATAACCATGGTCTTGGTATGGTTGATGGTGACATGGTTGTTGGTGGCCCAGTTTTGGAGACTGTTCAATAAATCCTGGAGGGCGGTATAGTTGGGAGCAGAATTGTTGACGCTGATCCCAATGGTGGAGTCGTCGACATATTTCCAGCGAGCAGGGGTTTCTCTTAGGGCATCATTGATGAGCATAAGGAAGCAGAGTGGTCCCATCTTGGTGCCTTGGGGGACGCCACAGGTGAGTGACTGAAAGGTGGAGACAGCCCCTCGGAAGCGTACAGCTTGGCGTCGGTCACTGAGGAAGTCTGTAAGCCATGGTATGAGACTTCTCCGAAGCCCGAGGTCAATAGCTTTGTTTATGATTATATTGTGGTCGACTAGGTCGAACGCTTTAGTGAAATCAATGAAGGCGACAGCTACAGACGTTTTTCGTTTCTCGAGATGGCGGTATATGTAATCGAGAAAGCTGACAAGACAGTGAGTGGTGGAGGAAGTTTTCATGTTGCCAAATTGCTGAGGGTCTACGACTCCTGCAATATCAGCATAAGCCCAGTCAAACACAAAACTTTCACAGATTAGGCTGGGTATTGGGGTGATTGCAATAGGTCGTAGCTGATTTAAGGATTGTGGGCTGGTTGACTTGGGCACTGGTGATACATAAGAGGTCTTCCAGTCAGCTGGGCATCTGGCTTGACTGAGAGAAGCATTGATGATGGAGCAGAGGGGTTTAGCAAGCTCCGGGGAGAACTCCTTGAATAGTTTCATTGGTAAGTCAATGGGGGTGGTAGAGCGTTTTAATTTTAGTTTGTCCAGGCGTTTTGCTACGTCAAATTCTTCTACTAAGTCAGTGGGAAGGGGGGCTGGTAGGTAAGCAGGGAGAGTGGTTGTGTCGAGCCGTGGGAGCGTCTGGCATATAGTAGCGAAATGGTTATTTGTTTGCTCAGCTGCGTCAACATTAGTGAGATGGCTAAGGAAGGGGAGGGGGTGTGTCATATTGTTTAGTCCACAGAGTTCTTTAAGCTTACCATACCATTGACTGATGTTGGTCTGCTTCAGGTGTTGTAATTTGGTTGGGTAGTGGGACTTCTTTGCAGTGCGTATTTCGCGGATGACTCTGTTGCGAAGTGACCTGTAGCGGATGTGGTCATTGAGATGAAAGGCTCTGTCTCTCTGTTGCATAAGTCTTTTGATCCGAGGTGTGATCCAGGGCAAGTCAGCTGGGTGAGATCTGACGGACTTCTCGGGGAAGAAGTGGTGGTGAGCTTCCGTGGTGGTGTTGGTATAATTTATCCATTTGGTTTCCACGTCATCCACGCTAAGTACTTCAGTCCAGGGATGGTGAACAATCCACTGCCCAAAGAGGCGCACTGCAGAGTCAGTAATCGGCCTGTAGGTCTTGATGTAGGGTCTCTGTATTTGAGTGGGAGTGGCAGCTGGGGACCAGAGCACTGATAAGTGTGTGCTACACCCGATAGGAGGCATTGGTTGAGGTGGTTGGTACTGGTCCGCTAAGTCAGTTAAGATAAGGTCAAGGGTGTTTTGACCGTGTGTGGGGAAGGTCACAACTTGTGATAGTGATAGCTGGTCCTGGATATCAGTGGTGTCAATTTCATTTAAATCCCCACATAATACTAACTTGGCACATGGGTACCTAACTCTGAGGTGGTCTGAGGTGGTGATGAGATGATTGATAAGAGTGTCTCTGGTGGGTGATCGAGGCGGATGGTATGCCACACAGATTATAATGGAAGCAGTGTTGCGTGGGTGGGCCCGGAGCACGACACGTACCCATAATGCTTCCACATCTGCTGGGACTTGAACATCCAGGCGTGACGGGCGTAGGTCATCTTGACAGAAGAGGGCAACGCCCCCTCCGCGTCTTTGTGAACGAAGGTGATGAAAGAGTTGATATCCCTCAATATGACACGTTTCAGGTACAATTTGCCAAGCCTCACATATGGCAACGACGCTCGCGGCGGTTGACCTGACTGTAGTTGCCAGCTCGTCGAACTTGTTAGCTAGGGAAGTGACGTTGGATAGCAGTAAAGACGGGAGATCATACCATATCAGTGGAACTTCAGTGTGGTGGTATGGTCTGTCAGGGGTGGGTTTCTCCGGTTTCCTAGTGGAGGTTACGGTTCTAATGGGCTTATGTGCATGACGGCCTTGTCTACGGCTCCGCGCGTGGAATATGTTCAGTGACTTGAGTAGCGCGATAACACTGCCATCAGGATAACCGTTCCCACGCTTTAGATGGTACAGAGTGCGTCGGGAGTAAGTGATTGGTGGCCATCTGTTGAAATCTGTTGTGGGCGGACGGAAGTGTTTGTCACTGGCGGCACTTTGAGGGACACTGACACTGGTAGACATCTGTTAATATTTGTCAGTCGTAAAGACCGTGGTCTTTGTCCCTGGTGCTTGGGGTCGCCGACACAGTTTTCACGATATATGTAAACACCGCGGTGGTCCTTGTCACTGGCACTTTAAAGTTGACCGATAAAGTGCCCACTGTCTGACTTTTCCTTGGGGTGCACTATCGAGCACTGTATGGTAATCACTTACTGCACTGATGGCTAGAATGTTTTGCCGAGAAAGTTCCTTAAGTGCACTATAGGAACACTGCTCCGTAATCAATCGTTCACTAATCACTAGAATGTTTTGCTGAATCGATCCTGGTGTAGTAAGGCTGGTAGGGCGTTGGGGTATAGCAGGGGGAGTGGGCAGGGCCAAACAGATTCGGCCTGGCTGCTAAAACCGGGAGCGCCTTCGAGGCACGTCTTATCTCACTGAGGGTTGACAGGATGTAGTGATGTGTGTGCGTGGGGTTGTCAGTACGGGCCAAGCAGCGTTATGACCATGTGTGTACTTTTAGATGTATACAGTAGTGTGTGTGTGTGTGTGTGTGTGTCACGTTTTATCTTGGAATTTGCTCAAGCCAAAGATTTCATAAAAATCAAGAGTGAAACATTGAAACCTGAATATATTAGTACAAAAGCATGCCAGTTTAAGGGAGGATTTTCTGGACCCTTTACACCCAAAACTTAAACCTGACTAAGCTGAGATTACAACACGCTTATCATCCATTGTTATACGCTAGAGTAGGTATGAGGGCGAACTGTTACCTTTGTTGTTCCTTTTGTTACTTAGTAAAATGTTAAATAATAGGAAAGTGACCAAAATATTCACTTTTTCTGGACAGGATATTCAGGTTATGGTTTAATACACTGTAGTATATACACTTGGTGAGGGAGAAATAAGAAAAAAGAATTGTGAATGCAGAAATAAATTGCAAATCTCTATATACAAGGCAGCGCCCCATGTATTGACACTCGCCACGACGATAAACCATTCTTGAAAATAGATGACACGAACCACACACCTAACCTAACCTAACCTAACCTAACCTAACCTAACCTAACCCAACCCAACCTCGCTCTCCGTCGTCACTGTAACGCCTGCATGACTACCAATAACCTTCCAATGTTAAATGTACGCTTTAACAATTGAATTTTAAAGATTATTTAAGTTTTTCATTAATTTATCGTGTAACCATCTGAAGGTCCTAAATAAATGACTAATGAAAGTTCCTTAAAGGGAGTTGGTAGCCATATGAAACCTAATGAGGCAACTAATTCTCAATTCGTCAAAATAAATACCATTGCTCTTTCTCATCTCTAAAAATATTACTGTGCGGCAATTTGCATAACATAAATGTTTGGGGTGGTAGAATTGTTAAAATTAATTATACTCCTTAATTGGTTGGTTGGAATATAAAGAACCTTTTCATAGTATGTTCATTATCACTGATCACTCAATAATGCTGACATAAATCATT
>NW_024724805.1:0-6139 GCF_018991925.1 Homarus americanus
CAGGTACACCTCTCACACTCCCAGGTACACCTCTGACACTCCTAGGTATTTCTCTGACACTCCCTGGTACACCCCTAACACTCCCAGGTACACCTCTGACACTCACAGGTACACCTCAGACACTCCCCCTTACACCCCTGACACTCCCAGAGGTGTACCTGGGAGTGTCTGACGTGTACCTGGGAGTATCTGCGGTGTACCTGGGAGTGTCTGCGGTGTACCTGGTAGTGTCAGAGGTGTACTTGCGAGTGTTATGGGGGTACCAGGGAGTGTCAGAGGAATACCTAGGAGTATCAGAGGTGTACCTGGGAGTGTCAGAGGTGTACCTAGGAGTATCGGAGGTTTACCTTGGAGTGTCGGAATTGTACCTGGGAGTGTCGGAGGCGGACCTGGGAGTGTCAGAGTTGTACCTGGGAATATCATAGGTATACCAGGGAGTGTCAGTGAAGTACCTGGAGTCTCAAAGGTGTACCTGGGAGTATCGGAGGTGTACTTGGGAATATCGGAGGTGTACCTGGGAATATCGGAGGTGTACCAGGGAGGTCAGGAGGTGTACCTGGGAGTGTCGAGGTACCTGGGAGTGTGAGAAGTGTACCTTGGGAGTGTCTGGGGTGTACCTGGGAGGTCTGAGGTGCACCTGGGAGTGTCAAAGGTGTACCTGGGAGTGTCGGAGGTGTACCTGGGACTGTCAGGGGTGTACCAGGGAGTGTCAGTGGAGTACCTGGGCGTGTCATAGGTGTACCTGGGAGTGTCGGAGGTGCACATGGAGTGACAGAGGTGTACCTGGCAGTGTCAGCGGTGTACCTGGGAGTGTCAGAGGTGTGCCTGGGAGTGTCTAAGGTGTACCTGGGAGTGTCTGAGGTGTACCTGGCAGTGTCTGAGGTGTAACTGGGAGTGTCAGAGAAGTACCAGGGAGTGTCACAGGAGCACCTGGGAGTGTGAGAGTTGTACCTGGGAGTGTGAGAGGTGTACCTAGGAGTGTCTGAGGTGTACCTGGGAGTGTCAGAGGTGTACCTGGGAATGTCTCAGGTGTACCTGGGAGTGTCTGAGGTGTACCTGGGAGTGTCAGGGAAGAACCAGGGAGTGAAAGAGATGTACCTGGGAGAGTCAGAGGTGTAAGGGGGAGTGTCTGAGTTGTACCTGGGAGTGTCAGAGTGTACCAGGGAGTGTCAGAGGAATACCTAGGAGTGTCAGAGGTGTACCTGTGAGTGTTAGAGGTGTATCAGGTAGTGACAGAGGAGTACCTAGGAGTGTCTGAGGTGTACCTGGGAGGTTAGAGGTGTACCTGTGAGTGTTAGAGGTGTACCTGGGAGAGTCGGAGGTATACCTGCGAGTGTCAGAGGTGTACCTTGGAATGTCAGAGGTGTACCTGGGAGTGTCAGGAGTGTACCAGGGAGTGTCAGTGGAGTACCTGAAAGTGTCAAAGGTTTACCTGGGAGTGTCGGAGGTGTACATGGAGTGTCAGAGGTGTACCTGGCAGTGTCAGCGGTGTACCTGGGAGTGTCAGAGGTGTGTCTGGGAATGTCAGAGGTGTACCTGGGAGTGTCTGAGCTGTACCTGGGAGTGTCTGAGCTGTACCCGGGAGTGTCAGAGATTTACTCAGGGAGTGTCAAGCAGGAGAACCTGGGAGTGTGGGAGAGGTGTACCTAATAGGTGTGAGAGGTGTGCTCAGGGAGTGTCTGAGGTACCTTGGGAGTGTCTGAGGTGCACCTGGGAGGCCAGGGGTGTGTACCAGGGAGTCAGTGAGCATGGGAGTGTCAGAGGTGTACCTGAAAGCCGGCTGTGTACATGGAGTGTGAGTGGTGTACCTGGCAGTGTCAGCGGTGTACCTGGGAGTGTCAGAGGTGTGCCTGGGAGTGTCTTAGGTGTACCTGGGAGTGTCTGAGGAATACCTGTTAGTGTCTGAGGTGTACCTGCGAGTGTGAGAGGTGTACCTAGAAGTGTCTGAGGTGTACCAGGGAGTGTCATCGGTGTACCTGGGAGTATCTGAGGTGTACCTGGGAGTGTCGGAGGTGTACCTGGGAGTGTTAGGGGAGAACCAGGGAGTGAAAGAGGTGTACCTGGGAGTGTCTGAGGTGTACCGGGGAGTGTTTGAGGTGTACCTGGGAGTGTCAGAGGTGTACCAGGGAGTGTCAGAGGAATACCTAGGAGTGTCAGAGGTGTACGTGGGAGTGTTAGGGGAGAACCAGGGAGTGAAAGAGGTGTACCTGGGAGTGTCTGAGGTGTACCTTGGAATATCGGACGTGTAACTGGGAATATCGAAGGTGTACCTGGGAGTGTCAGCGGTGTACCTGGGAGAGTCTGAGGTGTACCTGGGAGTGTCTGAGGTGTACCTGGGAGTGTTAGGGGAGAACCAGGGAGTGAAAGAGGTTTACCTGGGAGTGTCTGAGGTGTACCTGCGAGTGTGAGAGGTGTACCTAGAAGTGTCTGACGTGTACCTGGGAGTCTTAAAGGTGTATCAGGGAGTGACAGAGGAGTACCTCGGAGTGTCAGAGGTGTACCTGGGAGTGTCAGAGGTGTACCTGGGAGTATCAGAGGTGTACCTGTGAGTGTTAGAGGTGTACCTGGGAGAGTCGGAGGTATACCTGCGAGTGTCAGAGGTGTACCTTGGAATGTCAGAGGTGTACCTGGGAGTGTCAGGAGTGTACCAGGGAGTGTCAGTGGAGTACCTGAAAGTGTCAAAGGTTTACCTGGGAGTGTCGGAGGTGTACATGGAGTGTCAGAGGTGTACCTGGCAGTGTCAGCGGTGTACCTGGGAGTGTCAGAGGTGTGTCTGGGAATGTCAGAGGTGTACTTGTGAGTGTCTGAGCTGTACCCTGGAGTGTCAGAGAATTACCAGGGAGTGTCACAGGAGAACCTGGGAGTGTGAGAGGTGTACCTAATAGTGTGAGAGGAGTACCTAGGAGTGTCTGAGGTGTACCTGGGAGTGTCTGAGGTGTACCTGGGAGTGTCAGGGGAAAACCAGGGAGTGAAAGAGTTGTACCTGGGAGTGTCAGAGGTGTACCAGGGAGTGTCTGAGGTGTACCTTGGAGTGTCAGAGGTGTACTAGGGAGTGTCAGAGGAATACCTAGGAGTGTCAGAGGTGTTCCTGGGAGTGTCAGAGATGTACCTAGGAGTATTGGAGGTTTACCTGGGAGTGTCGGAGTTGTACCTGGGAGTGTCGGAGGCGGACCTGGGAGTGTCAGAGGTGTACCTGGGAGTGTACCAAACCTAACCTAACCTAACCTAACCTTACCTAACCTAACCTAACCTAACCTAACTTTACCTAACCTAACCAAACCTAACCTAACCTAACGTCTAACACTGAAAATCAGTGTTTTGAAAATAAATTAAGTGTTTTCCGTGAAAAGAAGATAAAAATAAGTAAAATATATTGGTTTTTGTCTGAAACTGAGTGTTTTTCGTGAAAAGAAGTAAAACTAACTAAAATTCACCTAACCTAACATAACCTAACCTAACCTATCCTAACCTAACCTAACTTAACCTAATCCAACCTAAGCCAACCCAACCCAACATAACCTAACCTAAACTAACCTAACCTAACCAAACCTAACCTATCCTACCCTAACCTAACCTAACCTAACCTAACCTAACCTAACCCAACCAAACTTAGCAACCTATCCCAACTTAACCCTAACCAAACCTAACCTAACCTAACCTAAACTAACGTAACCTAACCTAAACTAACTTGCTTAACTCAACCCAACCTAACCTAACCTAACCTAACCCAACCTAACCGAACCTAACCTAACCTAACCTAACCTAACCTAACCAAACCTAACCTAACCTAACCTAACCTAACCTCTAACACTGAAAATCAGTGTTTTGAAAAGAAATTAAGCGTTTTCCGTGAAAAGAAGATAAAAATAAGTAAAATACATTGGTTTTTATCTAAAACTGAGTGTTTTTCGTGAAAATAAGTAAAACTAACTAAAATTTACCTAACCTAACCTAACCTCACCTAACCTAAACTAACCTAACCTAACCTAACCCAACCTAACCCAACCTAACCCAACCCAACCCAACCTAACCTAAGCTAACCTAACCTAACCAAACCTAACGTAACCGAACCTAACCTAACCTAACCTAACCTAACCTAACCTAACCTAACCCAACCTAACCTAACCCAACACAACCCAACCCAACCCAACCCAACCTAACCTAACCTAACCTAACCTAACCTAACCTAACCTAAGCGTGAAAAGAAGTAAAACTAACTTCAAAACAGACTTCTTCAACAGAAAACACGGCACATGTTCGAAAATATGTACAAGTAACTAAAAAACAGTGTTTTTGTAAGGAAATTCAACGATTTCCGTGAGGTTTTTCGTTAAAAGAAGTAAAACTAACTAAAATTCACTTAACCTAACCTAACCTAACCTAACCTAACCTAACCTAACCTAACCTAACCTAACCTAACCTAACCTAACCCAACCTAACCTAACCTGACCTAACCTAACCCAACCTAACCTAACCTAAGCTAACCTAACCTAACCTAACCTAACCTAACCTAACCCAACCTTACCCAACCCAACCTAACCTAACCTAACCTAACCTAGGTTAGGTTAGCTTAGGTTAGGTTGGGTTGGGTTGGGGTAGGTTGGGTTGGGTTGGGTCAGAGTGGGTTAGGTTAGCTTAGGTTCCCGAAAAGTAGAAAATCTATCCACTTTTCGAGAAAGTAGATAAGCAACTTTCCCGGAAAGTAGATATTTCCTATTTTTTATGACACAAATTTCCCGTTTTCTATGATAATCTACTTCGCAAAATTAGGTAATATTTCCCCCAAAATTCGAAATTCTACTTCCCCGAAAAGTCGATAATCTACATTCCCGAAAAGTAGAAAATCTATCTACTTTTCGGGAAAGTAGATAACCAACTTTCCCGGAACGTAGATATTTCCCATGTATTATGATACAAATTTCCCATTTTCTATGATAATCTACTTCGCAAAATTAGGTAATATTTCCCCCAAAATTCGAAAATCTACTTCCCTGATAAGTAGAAAATCTATATACTTTTCGGGAAAGTAGATAACCAACTTTCCCGGAAACTAGATATTTCTCATTTTTTATGATAAAAATTTCCCGTTTTCTATGATAATCTACTTTGCAAAATTAGGTAATATTTCCTCCAAAATTCGAAAATCTACTTTCCCGAAAAGTCGATAATCTACTTTGCCGAAAAGTAGAAAATGTATCTACTTTTCGGAAAAGTAGATAACCAACTTTCCCGGAAAGTAGATATTTCCCATTTTTTATGATACAAATTTCCCGTTTCTATGACAATCTACTTCGCAAAATTAGGTAATATTTCCCCCAAAATTCGAAAATCTACTCCCCCGAAAAGTCGATAATCTACTTTCCCGAAAAGTAGAAAATCTATCTGCTTTTCGGGAAAGTAGATAACCAACTTTCCCGGAAACTAGATATTTCTCATTTTTTATGATACAAATTTCCCGTTTTCTATGATAATCTACTTCGCAAAATTAGGTAATATTTCCCTGAAAATTGGAAAATCTACTTCCCCGTAAAAACAAGTAAACCTAACAGAAATACACTGTGTTTCAATTAAACGTAAGTTTTCCGTGAATGAAGTAAAACTAACTAAGATACACTGTTTTTCATCTAAAAGTGTTTTTTGTGAAAAGAAGTAAAACTAACTTTAAAACTACGTTTTAAACAGAAAACAGTGGTCGTTTTCCGTGAAAAGAAGTAAAACTGACTAAAACTAAAAACCAGTGTTATAAAAAAAAATTAAGCGTTTTCCGTGAAAAGGGTAGGACTAACTAAAATACATTGGTTTTTATCTAAAACTGAGTGTTTTTCGTGAAAAGAAGTAAAACTAACTAAAATTCACCTAACCTAACTTAGGTTAGGTTAGGTTAGGTTAGGTTAGGTTAGGTTAGGTTAGGTTAGGTTAGGTTAGGTTAGGTTAGGTTAGGTTAGGTTAGGTTAGGTTAGGTTGGGTTGGGTTAGGATGGGTTGGGTTAGGTTGGGTTAGGTTAAGTTAGGTTAGGTTAGGTGCATTTTAGTTAGTTTTACTATTTTTCACGAAAAAAACTCAGTTTTAGATGAAAACCAATGTATTTTACTTATTTTTATCTTCTTTTCACGGAAAACGCTTAATTTCTTTTCAAAAC
>NW_024724806.1:0-15435 GCF_018991925.1 Homarus americanus
TGGACTATGTCGTTTATGTACAACAAAAACAGTACTGGACCGAGAATTGAACCTTGGGGGACTCCATACAAGATAGGCGAGTAGTCAGATTGGTGGTTATTATGACAGACATACTGCATCCTGTTGGACAGATATGAGGTAAACCAATTGTGGGACAGGCCCCAAACGCCGTAATGTTCAAGCTTTGAAAGGAGGATGGTATGGTCGACAGTATCGAAGGCTTTAGAGAGGTCCAAGAATATACCGACTGTGAACTGACTGTCATCAAAGGAATTTACGATGTCATTAGTAAAGGATAGCAGAGCACTCTCAGTCGACCTTCTAGCTCTAAATCCAAACTGGGAGGACTGATATGGGGCTGTAGTTCTTGAAGAGACCTTTGTCCCCAGATTTTTTATATGCCGGGTGGACTTTAGCAATTTTCAGTTTATCAGGAAAGACACCACTAGTGAAGGAGGAGTTACAAATGTGGAGGAGAACAGGTAGTAAAAAGTGGGCCACTTTTTTAATGATGCTCATTGGTATATTGTCTTCGCCTGCTGCTGCATCTTTGGACATTTTTATGATGGCCAGTAATTCATCTGCTGTGACAGGAGATATGAATAGTTCATTTTGTTGTCTGTTTTGCAGGTAGGCTCTAAATTCCTCATGGTGATCAGGGATGCTCTCTGCAAGATTTTTCCCAACATTAATAAAATATTCATTGAAGTGGTTGGCAATGAGGGAGGGTTCCGTTATAACTGAATCGTTTATCATAAGAGCTGAGTAGGGGGCCGAAGGCTGAGTGTTCCTGTTCTGAATAGAATTTATGACATTCCAGGTTTTCTTACTATCGCCTGATGCTGACTGGAGCTTATTTGTATAATAGTTACGTCTGGCATTTCTAACTGCTTGAGTTACTCTATTTCTGATACTTCGGTAAGCATCACCGAAAGTTATGGGTCTTTTTGCAAATTTCCTTTGGAGTTTGTGTTTTTCCTTTATCATTATCTTAATTTCGCTTGTGATATAGGGTTTGGAAATGGATACAGTTTTCACTGACTTAGTCTTGAGCGTTAAGCATTTATCAAAGCAAGCATTGAAGATACTAGAGAAGTTACAGTATGAGGGCCTGAGCTGCCACCATTTTATAAGGGCCTGAGTGTCAGTAACAATTCCTTTTACTCTCATACTTATTACCATTGGTAGCGTGACGAGAGAAGGCTCGTGGGTAGCTGTAATGATAGTAACAAGTAATAGGGAAGAAATAACGGTAAATACTGTAGGTAAATAATAGACACAATATACAAATACAAAATTTATTTAAACATTAATATGAAATTAGGAGAAAGAATTTATATGTACCAACAGACGAAATCTAGTACTAGGCCCTCGGGCTCAACCTACTCACACCACTACTGGGTGGACATACTCAATGACACATAACTCTTATAGTCACTTAGCACCATAAAGACCAGGGCAACTGCCACTACAACACTCAGTCGTCAGGAGTGATACTCAAGCAACAGCCATGGGGTCCAGCCACCATGGAGTACTTTCCGACGAACTCTGAAGATCCCAGTGGATTAACTCCACCACACAAATAGCCCTACTGAATTAGACACTCATCCACCAATGATGGGGGCTGGTAGTGGTGTGTGGCTTGGTGATCTGGGGTCACCTCGCGGGCCGAGCGTTAGGGCCAGACGAGCCAGCTATGGGGGCCATAGGTAGTCTGAAGTGTCTGACGGCCGGGTCTCACGAAGGTAACTGATCCTACTGGACCTCGGACATCTCCCCAGACATAGTGGATACAACATCCACGCTACAGACACGGCCTAGGCTGCGTTAGGGACCTGTATGGATGAAGGGACGGGCACTTACTAACAGTGACAACGACATCACATTTCAGGGGACGTTAAAGACGTAAATATGACTTCACTCAGAGCATATCAACTACGTTACTGTAACACTTGCACAATCAACTATTAATTGGGTCAAATCACTTAAAGAAGGGCGAATTACAACACAGTGGAATGGCCTACCTGTATGGGTGAAGGGGCGAACATTTACTAACAGTTGAAATGCCCGCGGCACCCTCACTCAAAATAGGTCAGGAAGTCCACCTACTTCTATTTCGATGAATTAATTTACTGTACACTCTGACGTTGAAACTGAGACTATGAACTCAGTTTCATTCCCTCCTATTATCCTCACTAACAATGCTCTGACTGAGCTCTCAAAAGCAAAATTAAATTGATTACAAAGGGTTGGATGGCAACAGGTCCCAACATACAGCGTCTTGCTACGAAATCCGCAGATTATATTCAAAGTTCTCTTTAGACAAGGACGGCCTATCGATGACGTCATCAATGAAACAGAGAAAACGGGGGACCTTTCCACTGGGGGACTCGGAAGGTTTTGTGAACGTTTGAGAGTAATATGAATCCTTAAGGTTTTCAGGTTAGCCGTTATCACGATCATGACACAAAGACCGGAATATTTTTTTTACGGAATTAGCCCACCAGGGCACAGGTCACTTATCCACATTAGGTACAGGGGGCGAAAATATAATAATAATAATAATAATAATAATAATAATAATAATAAATAAAAAAATAATAATGATATATATATATTTATATATATATATATATATATATATATGTGATATCCAGAAATTTCAGAGTAATTACAAATGCCCTGCCATGAGTGATACTGAGCGTTCAAGGTCATCTGAGGGGAGGGAGCGCTGCCTGCTCGTAGCGAGAGACTGCGGAACTAGGCCTATATGATATTAAATGTAATTTACCGAATTAATAATGATGCGATTCATGAAGTTAAGGGACTATTATTGAATTTGAAATTATTATAGATCGTTTAGCAGTCTGAATAATGTTACGGGTGTCCCAAGGAGTTATTAGTTAGGCGGAAAATATATCACGTAGGCCCAAGCTAGCGCCTTGAAGAGACGCGATGCTGGCTAGGCCCAGTCCCGGAGAGCATTCACACAGACAAGACGTTCCGCGCGTCCATCAGAAATAGTCACGTGGCCTAGTCACCTGTGCTGCGCTATTGCAGTATAACAAGGTTTCCGTCAGAACCCACTTGATTGGAGTTGACCGGAGTTGACTGCGAGAGATTGACTGCCGTTGAGACTGCCGTTGATGATTGAGGGTGGCGATTGTCGCCATTGGACCGATCAGTGTAGGCCTGTCACTGTTTAGCAGGGTAGCAAAGGATCTCTTGAGTGAACGAGTGCTCCCGACAACTAAAACGACACGGGACCAGCATCAGCAGTGGGTGATCAGTTCTTACCACTCCGGTGCACAACACCACGTGTCCTCGGTCAGCTAGTGAAACCCTCTTGCTAACGGGAAGCTAAAGTTTCTCTCAACTGCACAAGGTCTGATTGGCTCACTCGCTTCCTGCCCATGGACGCACTGGGAGTACACTGAGGCTATCTGAGTATATTAATGGTCACACACTGAGACCATGAGTCTAGGACTCTAGGAGATACCTAGAGGAACATTTTCCCTCCCTTATTACGGGTGTAGTTAACACCATTCCTCAGACTGATATTATCTTGACGTGTGTAGTTTAATAGTTTCTAAATAATTTTGATAGTAGTGGTTTTTTGAATGTTTGTGCCATTAAGTGGAGCCAGAGTGATATGGTGATTTGATTCTTTTAATGCCTCTAATTCTGCATAATTCTGATCTCAGGTATAACCTTGTTCCCCAGAGTAGTGGTTAGGTTAGGTTAGGAAGTGTACACCTGTTGGGGTGCTATAATTTTGTTGAGTGCCCTTAAGGCCTATTCATTGTAGAGTATTTAATTTCTTATTTTTTATTACCATTCCTCAGTGACTGATACTATTTTGTTGAAAACCCTTAAGGCCTATTCATTGTGGAGTATTTAATTTCTTATTTTTTTAGTACCATTTCCTAAGTGACTGATATTATTTTGTGAAAGCCCTTAAGGCCTGTTCATGTGTGCAAACAACATTTCTTAATACTTCAAATTTATTGTTGCCTGTGTTTCTAATAATTTCTATGTCATGTATAACTTTTATTCCCCAGAGTAGTGTTTAAAGTTTAAGTTAAGAGGTGCGCATATTGGTGTACCATTATTTGATTGTGTTTGTAGTGTTGGAGGGAATATAAGTGTCTAAATTTTACAGTGTGTCTCATTCATCCCAGTCACAGACGCTATCCTTCCACGGGTCACGGACAGTTCATTTTGTGTAGTAGATTTAAGTGTTCTTGTGCTGGTTCGGGATTTTTCTCAAAGGGGCGCTTCCACTGCCTTTACCATCTATTAAATTTTAATAAACCCCAAGTCAAGTGAGAAATTAAAGTCCAGCAAATTCCGACCGGTTACAAATGGTAGCAGAGCGTAGTTTTTAATGTCGTGACTGATAGTACTGTGGTTGGGATAATGAACGCCATCATGTGTTGGTTAGTAATGGTAGGGATTGAACTCGCACTGATGCTCATCCTTGTGCCCGGACTGAGTTGGTTAGGCTTGACAGTAGAGATGTGTATGAGGAGGAAGAGAGACGGCCGCGGGACCTTGGTGCAGCTGAGAGAGGAGTTCGGAGACCTAAAGAGGGATTATCAAGCACAGGTAAACAGGTTCAAGTGGGAGTCTCAGGCACACATTCAACGGTTCAGGGAGGAAACAAGGGGTGAATGTCAGGCACACGTCCAGCAGTCAAGGAAGTGTGAGGTCCAAGTGGGAAATATAGGGGTACGTAAGTAGTTCAGAGAGGTTGATCGAGCCCTCCAGCTGAGAGACAAGACGAAGCCGACCGATTGCAGTTTAGGGTGCATGGTAATGAGAAAAGGCAGGTTGTAGGGGGTGAGTTGGAGGAGTTGTGAGTAGGGCAGAGGGGATTGGAGAGATGGTTAGGTCAGAGATGTGCGTTGAGTAGTGGTTGCTGTCATGAGCGGGATTGAGTTGCTGTCATGAGCGGGATTGAGAGTACGGTTGTAATGTCCAGGGCCTCACTAAGATGGACTGGTACATTGTCAGAGGGTTGGTCTGCCGGCATGAGGTTCGGAGACGTGGACTGAGTATTGTTTTGACACTGGTTCCTCTTAGCTCAAGGGCCAGGCAAAAGGAGAGCATGTTTGTTTTGGACTGAGTATTGTTTTGACACTGGTTCCTCTTAGTTCAAGGGCCAGGCAAAGGAGAGCATGTTGGAGATGGACTGAGTATTTTTTTTTGACACTGGTTCCTCTTAGCTCAAGGGCCAGGCAAAAGGAGAGCATGTTGGAGATGGACTGAGTATTTTTTTTTGACACTGGTTCCTCTTAGTTCAAGGGCCAGGCAAAAGGAGAGCATGCTTGTTTTGGACTGTGTATTTTTTTGACACTGGTTCCTCTTTGTCAAGGGCCAGGCCAAAGGAGAGCATGTTTGTTTTGGGCTGGTATTAATTTTGACATTGGTTCTCTAGTTAAGGGCCAGGCAAAAGGGGAGCGTGATGTTCTGGTTGGATTGAGTTGGGCTAGGAAGAAATGGAGTTGCTAGCTGCGAGTGGAATAGTACAGAGTTGAAGGTGGGTTCTAAGTTGTTCTCTCAGCACATGAGGGCAGTGCTGTCTTTTTTTAGGGGGGTCGAGTGTTAGCGGGAGAGAAAAGGAGAGAAGAGAAGACAAATGCTGCATTTAGCAAAAGGGGTGAGGTGCAGTCCTTAGAACAAAATTTTAGGGGGGTCGTATGCATGTTTTCTCAGCACATGAGGACAGTGCTGTCTTTTTTTAGGGGGGTCGATTGTGATATCCAGAAATTTCAGAGTAATTTCAAATGCCCCGCCATGAGTGATACTGAGCGTTCAAGGTCATCTGAGGGGAGGGAGCGCTGCCTGCTCGTAGCGAGAGACTGCGGAACTAGGCCTATATGATATTAAATGTAATTTACCGAATTAATAATGATGCGATTCATGAAGTTAAGGGACTATTATTGAATTTGAAATTATTATAGATCGTTTAGCAGTCTGAATAATGTTACGGGTGTCCCAAGGAGTTATTAGTTAGGCGGAAAATATATCACGTAGGCCCAAGCTAGCGCCTTGGGGAGACACGACGCTGGCTAGGCCAGTCCCGGAGAGCATTCACACAGACAAGACGTTCCGTGCGTCCATCAGAAATAGTCACGTGGCCTAGTCACCTGTGCTGCGCTATTGCAGTATAACAAGGTTTCCGTCAGAACCCACTTGATTGGAGTTGACCGGAGTTGACTGCGAGAGATTGACTGCCGTTGATGCCGTTGATGATTGAGGGTGGCGATTGTCGCCATTGGACCGATCAGTGTAGGCCTGTCACTGTTTAGCGGGGTAGCAAAGGATCTCTTGAGTGAACGAGTGCTCCCGACAACTAAAACGACACGGGACCAGCATCAGCAGTGGGTGATCAGTTCTTACCACTCCGGTGCACAACACCACGTGTCCTCGGTCAGCTAGTGAAACCCTCTTGCTAACGGGAAGCTAAAGTTTCTCTCAACTGCACAAGGTCTGATTGGCTCACTCGCTTCCTGCCCATGGACGCACTGGGAGTACACTGAGGCTATCTGAGTATATTAATGGTCACACACTGAGACCGTGAGTCTAGGACTCTAGGAGATACCTAGAGGAACATTTTCCCTCCCTTATTACGGGTGTAGTTAACACCATTCCTCAGACTGATATTATCTTGACGTGTGTAGTTTAATAGTTTCTAAATAATTTTGATAGTAGTGGTTTTTTGAATGTTTGTGCCATTAAGTGGAGCCAGAGTGATACGGTGATTTGATTCTTTTAATGCCTCTAATTCTGCATAATTCTGATCTCAGGTATAACCTTGTTCCCCAGAGTAGTGGTTAGGTTAGGTTAGGAAGTATACACCTGTTGGGGTGCTATAATTTTGTTGAGTGCCCTTAAGGCCTATTCATTGTAGAGTATTTAATTTCTTATTTTTTATTACCATTCCTCAGTGACTGATATTATTTTGTTGAAAACCCTTAAGGCCTATTCATTGTGGAGTATTTAATTTCTTATTTTTTAGTACCATTTCCTAAGTGACTGATATTATTTTGTGAAAGCCCTTAAGGCCTGTTCATGTGTGCAAACAACATTTCTTAATACTTCAAATTTATTGTTGCCTGTGTTTCTAATAATTTCTATGTCATGTATAACTTTTATTCCCCAGAGTAGTGTTTAAAGTTTAAGTTAAGAGGTGCGCATATTGGTGTACCATTATTTGATTGTGTTTGTAGTGTTGGAGGGAATATAAGTGTCTAAATTTTACAGTGTGTCTCATTCATCCCAGTCACAGACGCTATCCTTCCACGGGTCACGGACAGTTCATTTTGTGTAGTAGATTTAAGTGTTCTTGTGCTGGTTCGGGATTTTTCTCAAAGGGGCGCTTCCATTGCCTTTACCATCTATTAAATTTTAATAAACCCCAAGTCAAGTGAGAAATTAAAGTCCAGCAAATTCCCACCGGTTACATATATATATATATATGTTTGTTCATTTGAGGGATAACAAGCATTGCATTGACTGGGATAATGCCTCCTCAATATTACCATGTAATTCAATTGATAGTAGGAACATCATAGAATCTAGTCTTATTAAACATACCGAAGCATTCAACATGAATTTGAGTAACGGCATGTACAAGCTGGACAATTTTGTAATTAAGAAGATTTGTGATCAGGTGAGAAGGCCGGGTCACTTGACCATCTGACCTGACCACCAACCGTTGTGTGCTATTTAAAGATTAGTAGGGTCATTACCTAATACCTGACCATTGTGGACCTGGTCTCACCCTCCTCTGTATATATACACCTTGATTTGTATTACTCTCTCTAGTCTGTACTCACCCCTGAAGATGTGAATTACACGAAAGCGCTTGGGAACTTCGTGTTTTCTTCTTTCCTTGTGGTTATCAGCATATATATATATATATATATATATATATATATATATATATATATATATATATATATATATATATATATATATATATATTAAATAGTTTGTGTACCATTATAATATTACTGTACTTTCACATACTCACATATAGTATGCTTTAAGTACACACCAAACATACTTAAACTTTATAAGTAACAGTTAAACAAAAAGCAAAAACGACATATAGGATAAGGAAAAAAGTAAAAAAAGTGTAAAAAATTAGGACCATCTTTATTTCTGAAATTAAAACTACAACTTTACTTTCACATACTCAAATATAGTATGCTTTAAATACA
This sequence comes from Homarus americanus, assembly GCF_018991925.1. Lineage (NCBI taxonomy): Eukaryota > Metazoa > Arthropoda > Malacostraca > Decapoda > Nephropidae > Homarus > Homarus americanus. The sequence continues at coordinate 8,232 of NW_024724806.1, forward strand.
CCCCAAACATACTTAAACTTTATAAGTAACAGTTAAACAAAAAGCAAAAACGACATATAGGATAGGGAAAAAAGTAAAAAAGTGTAAAAAATTAGGACCATCTTTATTTCTGAAATGAAAACTACAACTTTCTACAAAGTAACTTTTCTTGTTTTTTGTTGGCAAATTCTTCAATGACATTGTCAAAAACTATTTCATCTGTCAATTGTCGCTCTATAGACAGTATGGCAAGATTTCTCAACCGCAAGGTGCTCATAGTAGATCTTAAGTAATTCTTGATCAGTTTTAGTTTCGAAAAACTCCTCTCGCAGGTAGCAACACTAACAGCAATTGTGAGGAAAATCCTCAGCATTATTACTATATTTGGAACCGAGTTCCCAAGGTTATACTTTTGAATAAACTGCAAAAGTTCAAGGGGGCCTTCTTTCCACGTCTGTATTCTGTCTTTAATAGTTATAGCAGCAACAGCAACAAAATGCTGAAGTCTTTTTCTCTCAACAAGGAACTCCTCTTTATCAATGTCGTCGTGATCGTGATCTATTTGACACTCACATTTATCATCCAAAAGATTCAATGGGGTAAGGAAGGCATATTTCTCAGCAAGTTCTTGAAGCTGTTGAAATCTCAAAGTTATTTCTTGGATCACTCTGTCCAGTGAAGAAAACATTTCTCTCCTCAATTCAATGTCGTATGGCAATTCAGCATCTCGTGATCCTTCACCAAACATTTGTTTCTTCTTTTTGGGTCGACGCTGACGCTCCATGACTATCCCCAGATCATTGCAAATTTCTTTGGCATAGTTAACTGCATTACTCACTAGCTTGTCCCTGTTTTCAACTAGAAATGTTTCTAATGCCCTGAGTTTTATATCACATTGTTGTATGTTCAAGCCCTTGGTTTGGAGGTAAGTCTGTGTGTCGTTAATTTCTAGAAGGACGGGTCCCCACAGGCCAAGAAAGCACAAAAAGGAAAATGATTGCAACGCACCAAGTAGAACACCAGCATCTGCCCTGGTAGCTGTATTTTCTTCTTCACCAGTTAACTTTTCTAGGTCACATCAATATTTTTTAACCAATACTTTAATATTTCTTACCTTATTGTATTATGTCTTCCAACGAAGTAAATAACTGGATCGAAGACACAAGAGAACTTAAAAGTGGTCTAGCCTCCCCTCGTCTTGTCACGATGGAGACTTGTGCAGAACTGAAGTGAATTGCTTGTAACTGGTGGATTGGTCGGCTGTACATGAACTGATATGACCCGAGACTGCATGGTTTTGCAGCTACTGGAGACGTTAATCCTTCCCTTTGTATCGGCGGCAAGTTAATCCTCGTCGTGTCTGACCTAACACCTGACCCACACCACATGAGCTCACTGGCGTACTTGTTTGAAGTTGTTTCCTTAATCCTCAACAGGTTACAGGTTGTGTGTGTGGCGGGGGGCCTCATAGCAAGGGTGTAGCTCATGACGTGGCCGTGATGATGTGGGTCAGGTGTTAGGTCAGACACGACAAGGATTAACTTGCCGCCGATACAAAGGGATGGATTAACGTCTCCAGTAGCTGCAGATATGGGTGATGAGCAGACCCAAAAGTGCCGCCCGGGGCGGACCGCCCCACCGCCCCCCCCCTAGCTACGCTAGTGATGTTGTCGGCACCAGTAGTCTCTGTATTGAATTGAGACTCGACTAGACCTTTCAGGTCTTGTGGCTGTTTACACATGGCAAAAACTGGGTTGTTGGGAGTTCTGCTAGTCCCAGATATGATCTATCACAGTGGCAGAGGTGGCAGTTACTCTAGTGGGTTTGGTTATAGTGTTGAAGAAGAGTTTAGAATGACAGGTAGCAAGAAGGTCTAATACTGAGGTGTCGGTTTCTCATTTTAATAGATCAAGGTTGAAATCTCCTGTAATGTAGCAATGTTTCCTCTCTGAACTTATGATAGTGACAAGCTTCGAAAATTTATCAAGAAAATTCCTTACATTAGTGTGGGGTCTTCTGTAGATTATCCCTAATGACGACTAGACTGTTAAGCCAAGTTATGACTGCATACATTACAAAACCTTCTAGGTACTCCGTTTTCTTTGTTTCTTTGATGACGTTGTAGTGGATTTCTCCCCTACAAACGCTGTTTGTCGCTGAGTAGCCGACCCCGCGAATTCCCCAGCGTATGCCTCGTGGTCTGGGTCAACCAGCGCCGCCAAACATCACGGAGGTCAACTATTAAGCCACGCCTACCTCCGCTATATAAGACCAAACCTCGTGGTGACCTGTCTCTCGACTGCTGGACCCGGAGCTGCGAAGACCTACCTCTTTTGCTGCATGTTTGAGCAGTCTGCAACTTTGTTGTGATAAGACACTCAATCCTAGTGATTGTACTTACGCAACATAGTGACGGTGTAATTACCATCACAGATTGTATGGAAAATTCCAACTTTTGGAAAAAACAAATATTTGGGCTCCCCAAATTTTGACTACTACCCGTGCGTCTACGTCCTGGATTGGCCAATCAGTGGTGCCCACGGTGGCGTGATACATGCACGTTTACTGCGGTGCTCTGATTGGCTGACCGAGCATTGGCGTGGTAGGTAGGCTGTTTCTACTCTCTAAGTCCTCTTCTTTCCTTTTTCATCCCCTCATGCACTCCCGTTCTTTGAACAGGAGGCGGAACTTAGCGATACAGTCGATCAGCAGGGAACCTGTGATAGTGCAGGGCACCCCTTGTCCGAGGGTCACCGGTAGGTGGCTTTCTTAGATATTACTATAGTCACAGGTAACCTGGGTGCAGAACCCTACAGAGCCCGACGCCCGTCAAGAGGCAGGGTCACTGCTCCCAGGCAGGAGCCTGTGTTATAGGTAGGATTAGATGTAATCAAGAAGATGACAGCTAGCATTAGAATAAAACATAGAATGAGGACACTCTATTGGAAGGGGAAAAGTGGCAGAAATCACTTACAACAAACTGCAAAGTCCCACTAACAAGAATATTTAGCACCAACGAAGGTTTCAAAGTAATCTGTAAAGATGACTTTGACTCAGACAAAATCCTTTCAAAAGAAGCCAGAGATGTATTTTACAATGAAGGACTTGTTGCTGTCATGCCACAAAATCAAAAAGCAAAAAGATCAGTTTTTGTTCGTCAAGTCGACCAAGAGATCGGGAGGAAGACATCGAAGACCTGAAAGATGAACTGGAACGCCAAAACAGGTGGATGAAGATTGAAGAAGTCATTAAGATAAAAGACTATACTCATGTTTTTAAGATTACTTTTGAAGAAGTGTCAATGGCTGAAAAAGTTTTACAACAGGGCTTTCTAATATTTAACATGTCAGTCACACCACATCAAATAAAGAAGAGACATTCATCAGTCTGCAAACTTGCTTCTCCTGCTACAAATATGAAGAACACACAACGAGACTGTGCAGAAAAAGAGAAAAAATACTGCTCAGATTGTGCAGGCGGCGACCATACCTACACTGAATGTAAGAACACACATGTTGGCTGTTTCAACTGTATGAGAAACGGGAATGCATATATAGGACACAGGACGTTAGCAATGGCATGCCCAATAAAAAACACATGATAAAGTACAAGGAACAAGAAACAAGGAAAAAGGAACAAGAAAAGAAGGATACGACATACGTCGAAATAACCAAGAGAGCGGTCCAAGAGGCTCACAGACCAGAATCCACCATATTAAACTTAAGTGAACCAATACATGACAAGGTAATGATTAGTATGATCCACGCACATCTGCACAATATCATTGCACCCGGGTCATACAATGAGGAGTTAAGGAAAATGTTTAAATTGAATAACCTACCGGAGATGATATTCCCAGAGAATCCAGAATCCGAAAAATTATTTCAGGCAACATACTCAAGCGAACTGAGAGAAAGACTACAGCTAGACAAACAGAGGTTTGAGCAAGGAGCAACAGCTGATACACAAGGAACACAAGCGACTAATAGAGATCCCAGACAAATGACTACAAGTGACAAAGAGAAGATAGAAATAACAAAAGGACAGACTACAAAACAAAGGATAAGGAGGAGAGAAGATAAGATGGAGACTGATCACAATATACAACCTGAATCTGCTGAAGATATTGGATTAAATGTTATCACCACAACAAAACATGGAATCCCAACATCGAGACCAACAGGAGGGACAATAGCAAAAAACTGTGTAAAGGAGGGATATACAAGTGAACTTATCAAGAAAAATCCCTAAGCGAAGATTACATCTGGACACTAATCACTATGGACAAACTAAAGATTACGACCAATGACTTTAAAATAGTAGACCCGTCAGAGTTTAGAAGAGTCAGAAGCGGGAAACAGGACGATAGGTCTCCACTCCAACTGCCACAATCCAAGTATAAGAAATAATGGACAACAGACAAACAGTAAGAACTTTAAGAATAGCTAGCACAACGTAAGAAACTGGAAGACCGAGAGAATTAACCTAAGTAATATATATCGCGAAATTGGCCCTGACATTATACTAATAAACAGTCACGGTGAGACTGAAAACAACAACATAAAACTCTTTAACTATGTAAACCAAAGAAATAAATCGGGCAGAGAAAAATGACGGAGTAGCGATAGCGGATTAAAAGAAACTTAAAATTTAAACTAATTGATGACTTCAGGATGAATTTCTAGCAATAAAAATAAAAAACATCAAGGACGTAATTATTGCTACTACTTATCTGCCACCGAGACGACCCTACTCACCTATAGAAGACCTATTAAAATTGGCTAACAATAGTCATCCGATGTACATCTTAGGAGACTTTAACGCCAGACATAGGATCTTTGACAATACAAATAATAACGTCGTGGGAAACGCCCTTAATCAATTAATAAATTTAGGGAAAATCAACCATCTGGGTCCTAACTTTCCAACCTGGAGAAATCACAATACACAATCGACACCAGACAAAATTTTTACCAACAACAAAGCCTTTTTTAATTACCATATAATACAGGGACCTCTTACAGGCAGTGACCATCTGCCAATTATACTAACACTGTCAACAAGCCCCATACAGATACCAATAAAAAGAGAGACTGAAAATGAGTAAAACAGACTGGGACAGCTTAAAAGACGACTTAAGTAATCACCACTCGATTAACCTACAAGGAAAACAACAGAAGATATAGACTCAGAAATGGACAGACTGCACTCAGCAATAAAAACATCTATAACCAAACACACTCCTACTTCACACTTTAGAACATTACCCAACAACAGACTACCAGAAGAAGTTAAATTAATCCAGACCTATTACAATGAAATAAACAGGTATATGGAAAGACACGGCAGTAACAGATGGCTATATACGACACAGATAGCACTACAGATAAAATTAGAGACGCATGTAAGGAAGCAAACAATAAAAAAATGGAATGATATTATAATGGCGGCTGACATGACTAAAGACACAAAAACATTTTGGACTTCCATAAACAAGATGATGGGGCACAACAAGCAAAAAACACCATACATTAAAGACCAAAATGGAACAAAATTGCACGAGGAAAATGAACAAGAGTCAAAATTCAAAAGGGAATGGGTAAAAGTTTTAAAAAAATCAGATGAGGAAAATGAAGATTTTGATAGTGAACACGAAGAAAGGATAGAAGAAGAAATGGGAAGACAAATACATAGAATCACCCCAAGGCAATATATAGACTATAACTTATTACCTAATAATCAAATAATAACCATGGGAGAAATGATGCACTGTCTGAGGAAATTTAAGGAAAAAGCCCCTGGGCTCACAGGTATTACACGAAACATGATCATGAATCTACCTGAAAACATTTTAAATACACTATTAAACATTTATAACGCATGCTTAATAACTGGTTACTTTCCAGACAAACTAAAATATGCTAAAATGATATTTATTCCTAAGGAGGGTAAGGACAATAAGGAAATATTAAACTACAGGCAATATCTTTATTAGAAATTACCGGGAAACTATTGGAAAAAATATTAAATTCAAGACTGATAGCCTTTTTAACACAACATGGGAAAACTAACAACAGACAACATGGATTTATGCCCAATAGAAATACCCTAACTGCAATAGCTACAATAACGGAAATAATTGCAATAGAAAAAAGCAAGGGTAACCAGATCAATATAATTTTAAAGGATGTTTCTAAGGCTTTTGATAAAGTTTGGCATTTAGGCTTGAAATATAAAATATTAAAACTAGGACTTAACGAATACTTGCTAAGAATATTGTGTAACTATTTAGATGATAGGAGAGCACAAATTCAAATTGGAAACTTTTTGGGAACTATGTTTAATCTTGAGAGTGGAGTACCTCAAGGAGGATGCCTTTCTCCAACACTATATACAATTTATACTTCAGACACACCTCAACCTACCCCCTTTAGCGAATATGTAATGTTTGCTGATGATATTACTCAAATAGTATCATACACAGGAAAATCAACCCAATTTATGGCACTCTACACGGTAAGAGCGATAAAAAACATAAATGATTTTGAGAAAAAATGGAAAATCAGGACAAATAAGAACAAATTCAAGATAATACCAATAGCCAAGATTAAAACAAGTCCAGTAATAGTCGACCCGGAACTATACCCATACGACACTGAAGGCAGGATGCTTGGATTAAAACTAACAAAAAGAGGATATATAACATACTTAAAAGATAAAGAACGACAGGCAAGAATAAGATTATCAAAAATAAAACGCTTTAAGAACATTAGTATTAATAACAAGAGAAAGATATATATTGCCCTTGTCAAATCAATTATGGACTACCCACCCATCCCATTGAACACCCTTAGTAAAACGTGCATTAAAAGGTTACAAACAGTACAAAATATAGCCCTTAGATTTATATATAACATAAAATATACAGACCACATCAGTAATGAACAGCTACACAAGAGAGCAAATCTCTCAGCAATCAATGTAGATATACACAACAAAGCTGTAAATATTTGGAAAAAAGTGACTGAACTTAACACAGAAACATATCAAAACTGGATAAATAATATAGACAACGAAGAATTCCAAGAACACAGTTGGTTTAAATCAGCCAGGAAGAAAGTAATTGAACCATCTCCTGCCCCAATACACATATAAAACCTTAATAGAGAGAATAAAAGATGAGAGTGACCTACCAGCTCCATTAAGAACCTGGCAGGCCTCTCCA
>NW_024724807.1:0-5806 GCF_018991925.1 Homarus americanus
AGATACACCTCTGACACTCCCAGGTACTCCTCTGACACTGCCAGGTACACCCCTGACACTCCCAGGTACACCCCTGACACTCCCAGTGTAATGAGACAGAATAAACAGAGAAGAGGATATATATATATAGGAAGGAGTATAGAGTATAGGAATGTAAAGATAGGAAACTTGGTAGCGTGGCCTGGATGTTATTTGCACAGCGTCACTACGCTTATCTTATCTCGTATGTCAATACACATATATCACTTCTTAAAGGGACAACTTGTTAAACACCTCTTCGATACAACTATTTATTAATTCACTCAATGGCATGGACACATTAATATCACTATTATATCGGGGTACTAACACATTATGCTTTACGTTACTTGACACTGACTCTCGGACACACCTGAATGAATACACTTCCCACAGTAGGTAACTCACCCTAGGACGTTCTGACAAGACTCACGTGTACCCTGACGTAGGCCCAGTGAGTGCTGGCTGGGCTGCCTCCTATGAGAGGCTTCTGCTTGGCTGGGGTCTGGTCGGGAAGTCCCCTTCCCGACCTGGGGAGAGGGTGAGCTTGACTCTGCTTAGTGAACCGAGTGACGACCCGAACGGGAGAGAGATGACAGCAACCAGAATGAGAATCGTAATGGAATCCCGAAAGGTGATGCCCGTGGACGGGACTGTAGGGCCTTTATATGGGGTCGGCCCAGCCGGCTTCTGACCTCTAACAATTAACACTAAACTGGTTTGATCTGGATGTGTGCAGGTGTGGTCCTGGCCAGGTGTCTTGGCTAGGTGCGGTTGTAGGTCACCGGCTCACGTCATTAGCGAGGTCAAGTCCCTTGGGTCGACCTGAGGTGTGTCAGCCCGGAATGCGGTGGTACCACGAGGTCTGTGGTGTACTCGCTGTTATATGTGACATAATTCTGGGCTGTAAGCTTTGGTCTGACAATCAGTCATTACACCTCCCGCCAAGACCAAAGCTTCATCACAGATACTGATGCCACATATAGACAGCAACATCACGTGTGGTGTCAAAGATAATCCCTGGGGCGATAACATAGTTTCACATTTACCAACAACAATCTCATAGGTGTATGTTTTTCTACTGGCGCTAGTTTGATCTGACAAAGCTCACTATACCTCCCGCCAAGATCAAAGCTTCTATGCCAGGAGAAAAAGGAAACATAGCAAGTGAACATAGAATGAAAAAATCCTTCATATGTAGCATAGTGTCCGAGGCAACCTTGCAAATCACATTCTACAAACAATAACAGGTGTTACATTTCCTTATCAGCCCATGTCAAAATAATAATTCATCTCAGTCAGTAATATGGCTACAACATCGTGTTTCATGGTCCAAGACATTGTTCAAATGAACTCATAGAAAAAAGTGAGACTAAAAAAAAGACATTCTTTGTAGTAAACATCAACAAAAATCAGAGAAAATACTTCAAAATACACAAAAAATGTTCCTACTTCACATATTAGGGGATTGATATCTTTTTATTATACATCAACAACATCAGTACATTAGTTGGGTCCGGCCTAGCTCACGTCTTCCATCCAGCTGGTATCTGAAAAATAGGGGATGGCGGCAGCTCAGCAGCTGTAGTCGGTTGGTCCTTCATCATCGGCTTTCTTGTGATGTCAGGACAGCACATCTTCTGTCTTCTTTCTTCACATAGCACATCTTCTGTCTTCTGTCTTCTTCCTTCACATACCGCACCTTGTAGGTCGTTTCTCCACACCTTCTGACTTCTTCTCACTTCCTCCTGGTTTCTATACTCTTCCAGACGAGTTTTCTGTCCCATCTGCGTTCTTCCTCTATACATCTTCATTTTCATATTCCAGATGAATTTTTCTGCTCCATCTGAGTTTCTTTATACATCTTCGTTTTCCGTCATATTCCAGATGAATTTTTCTGCTTCATCTGCATTTCTTCTCTGCAACATCATCATTTTCAACATATTCCAGACGAATTTTTCTGCTCCATCTGTATTTCTTCTCTGCAACATCATCATTTTCAACATATTCCAGACGATTTTCTGTTCGTCTGCCGACGGCCCTTTCCGGCCGGGATGAAAGCCGGTCCACTGTTTGGGCTGTCGTCTCCTTAGATGACTGTAAGGCAGGTTCCGCGGACCAGGGCTCGCCCTCCGTACGTGAGTGTCGGCAAGACCAAAGACCGTCCTGTCTTACACCTTCCACAGTGGTGAATCCCTCCCTGGCTGGGCTCACCAGGGTTCGTTGTGTGGCGATCCATTCCACACTCCTTACTTCCTAAAGTAGAAAAATATAAAATCTTCTTAATCCTATACCAAGGGAGGACTTGAAAGAAGTGACGTGGTGTGTGGTGGGTTTCGTGCTGCCTTCATCAAGCTGCATTCATCACGCTGCTTTCATCATGCTGGTTCTTCTCTGCTCGTATGTACTGTGGTGGACGTCCGGCTGGCCATGGGTGGTACTGTGTGTGACATTTGACAGAGAAACAATCCTAAAGGGGTGATGGATTAGTTGGAAGTGCATTCGCAAAAAAAAAGTTTACTTTATATGTTAGGTCAATGTTTGGCAGCTATCATTTCCGTCCCGACAATGTTCTCATCAGGCTGGGTCGGGGAGTGAAGCTCTGCGCGCTACACTGAATATCATTTATCACTGCGCGTCAAAGAGTACATCACAAATCATAATAGCATAAAAATACACTGAGTGAAGCTCTGCATTCATCGCAATATTACTTTATATTAACCATCATCATCAACACACAGCTCACGGGACAAAAGACGGGGGATTAGTGTGGTCAAGCGAGGCGGGGCAGGTCAGAAGGACGTGAGGTCACCCGAGCGGGGTGGGGCGAGGCAGGGCGGCGCGGGGCGAGGCGAGGCTGGCCAGGCCCAGCCAGGCTGGTGCGTTGCGGGTGAGGTGGGGAGGAGCCGAGGCGTGGTTGATCGGGCCAAACCGAGGCTTCGCGGGGCGGGGAGGTGCACGGAACGGAGGGGCAGGGATGGGAGGAAGGGTAAGGAGGGTGAGGTAAGGATTAGGACAGGGAGGAGGATGTAGGTTAAAAGACATGTTAAGTTATAACAGTTAGTACAGTCACCGCTTTCATCACTAAAACACAATGGCTACATTTAACACTGACCAACAATCAAACTGTACTTGGGCTACTGAGAATGCCACAGATAGCGGGTGACACTGAGAAATTACGTTAAGCACTGAACATATTTCTATTAAAAATTCGCCCATACCACCACAAGAGACATTTACTTGAGCTGTAACGGAGACACACTAGGACACTTTTCACGCTACTACGCAGGAACTTCTTATTACGCACTTTTGAACTAACGAGCCAGGTGTTATGGCTAACGGGGGAGGGCATGGGTTTACGTTAAGTACATTGTTACCAATAACAAGGGATGAGGGGGGCGTGGGTTAACGTCATAGTTCGCTGCCACCATTGTAATGAGACAGAATAAACAGAGAAGAGGATATATATATATAGGAAGGAGTATAGAGTATAGGAATGTAAAGATAGGAAACTTGGTAGCGTGGCCTGGATGTTATTTGCACAGCGTCACTACGCTTATCTTATCTCGTATGTCAATACACATATATCACTTCTTAAAGGGACAACTTGTTAAACACCTCTTCGATACAACTATTTATTAATTCACTCAATGACATGGACACATTAATATCACTATTATATCGGGGTACTAACACATCATGCTTTACGTTACTTGACACTGACTCTCGGACACACCTGAATGAATACACTTTCCACAGTAGGTAACTCACCCTAGGACGTTCTGACAAGACTCACGTGTACCCTGACGTAGGCCCAGTGAATGCTTGGCTGGGCTGCCTCCTATGAGAGGCTTCTGCTTAGCTGGGGTCTGGTCGGGAAGTCCCCTTCCCGACCTGGGGAGAGGGTGAGCTTGACTCTGAGAATCTCCAGAGTAATGAGCGTCTCCTCAGAATGTTCAAATGACAACCAGGATCAGAATGATAACCAGAATGGTAATGGAATATCGAGTGCCCGTGGACGGGACTGTAGGGCCTTTATATGGGGTCGGCCCAGCCGGCTTCTGACCTCTAACAATTAACACTAAACTGGTTTGATCTGGATGTGTGCAGGTGTGGTCCTGGCCAGGTGTCTTGGCTAGGTGCGGTTGTAGGTCACCGGCTCACGTCATTAGCGAGGTCAAGTCCCTTGGGTCGACCTGAGGTGTGTCAGCCCGGAATGCGGTGGTACCACGAGGTCTGTGGTGTACTCGCTGTTATATGTGACATAATTCTGGGCTGTAAGCTTTGGTCTGACAATCAGTCATTACACCAGGTATACATCTGATACTCCCAGGTACACCTCAGACACTCCCAGGTACACCTCTCACACTCCCAGGTACACCTCAGACACTCACAGGTACACCTCAGACACCCACAGGTACACCTCAGACACTCCCAGGAACACCTCTGACACTCCCAGGTACACCGCTGACACTGCCAGGTACACCTCTGACACTCCATGTACACCTCCGACACTCCCAGGTACACGTCTGACACTCCCAGGTACTCCACTGACACTTCCTGATACACCCCTGACACTCCCAGGTACACCTCTGACACTCCCATGTACACCTCTGACACTCCCAGGTACACCTCAGACTCTCCTAGGTACTCCTCTGACACTTCTTGGTACACCTCTGACACTCCCAGGTACAACGCTGACACTCCCAGGTAGACCTCTTACACTCCCAGGTACACCTCTGATGCTCCTAGGTACTCCACTGACATTCCCTGGTACACCTCTGACACTCCCAGGTACACCGCGGACACTGCCAGGTCCACCTCTGACACTCCCAAGTACACCTCCGACACTCCCAGGTACACTTCTCGCACTCCCAGGTACACCTCCGACACTCCCAGGTACACCTCTGACGCTCCCAGGTACACCTCTGACACTCCAAGTTTCACCTCTAACACTCCGAGGTACACCTCTCACACTCCCAAGTACTCCACTGACATTCCCTGGTACACTTCTGACACTCCCAGGTACATGTCCGACACTCCCAGATACACCTCTGACACTCCCAGGTACATCTCTGACACTCCCAGGTACACCTCTGACACTGCAAGGTACACCTCTGATAATCCCAGGTACTCCTGTGACACTCCCAGGTACACCTCCGACACTCCCAGGTACACCTCTGCCAGGTACACCTCTGACACTCCCAAGTACTCCACTGACATTCCCTGGTACACTTCTGACACTCCCAGGTACACATCCGACACTCCCAGATACACCTCTGACACTCCTAGGTACATCTTTGACACTCCCAGGCACACCTCTGACACTGCCAGGTACACCTCTGACACCCCCAGGTACACCTCCGATAATTCAAGGTACACCTCTGATTCTCCCAGGTACACCTTTGAGACTCCCAGTTACTTCACTGACACTCCCTGGTACTCCTCTGACACTCCCTGGTTCACCTCTGAGACTCCCAGGTACACCTCTGACTCTCCTTGGTACACCTCCGATATTCCCAGGTACACCTCCGATATTCCCAGGTACATCTCCGATACTCCCAGGTACACCTTTGAAACTCCCAGGTACTTCACTAACACTCCCTGGTATACCCCTGACATTCCCATATACACCTCTGACTCTCCCAGGTACACCTCTGATGCTTCCAGGTACACCTCTGACACTCCCAGGTCCGCCTCCGACACCCCCATGTACAACTCCGACACTCCCAGGTAAACCTCCGATACTCCAAGGTACACCTCTGACACTCCCAGGTACACCTCTGAC
>NW_024724808.1:0-11341 GCF_018991925.1 Homarus americanus
TCCACATTATAATGAAAACAACTTTGTAAAACCTTATAAACTTTTGATTGAATGATAACAGATTAATATCCACACACACACATTATAGTCAGTCTCTTCGAGTTTCATTTGGTGTATGGGTATATATCGTTTGGGTATAAGGTATAAGGCATCATTCGGGAGAGGTCAGGTCAGGTCAAAGTAAAGGTAAGGTCAGGGTAGGTGATCTCAGTGGTCAGGAAACGTGAATTTTTAAGTTGGGGTGAATATGTTTTTTTTTGGGGGGGAAGCGAGTATGATTTTATATGATGGTGATGAAGGAAGGAATAGAGGGAAGTTCACGGGTGACGCAAGTATCCTCTTTAATCGACGGACACATGACAACCGATGTGCAGATACTACACGACCCAACCCCCTCCGACCGACTGTCAACAAACACAGCGCCCTGATGGTATTCGTAATGGAAGTGATAATGAAAAAAATATTTTGTTTTTTTTTTAATCTCAATTTCGTTATTCCATGCAGTTCATTTTTAATCAATATATGTTTGTGGAATTCTAAATACGGTATATTGTTAGCAACACAAACAATAGCATTCATTAAAATATATACGGTTCATAGGAAAACCAGGTAGGGTATTCATGAATTTTAAGGAGTAGCTAGCCTAATTTTTATCACGCTTCTTGCTGAACATAGTTTTACGTGATGGAATGGATAAACATGAATTTTAAAGAATGAAAATAAAAATAATCCAAATGAATAACAAATAAATAAAATATTGTAATATGTGGAGGCCCCCAGATTGTGGAGGCCCCTGGGGCAGCTGCCCACTTTGCCCACTCCTGAATCCGGCCCTGAACAGTGCTTCAGATAAACTCTGGCAATTTCAATTCAGCTAAAATTCCTTCAAACAAAATTACACACTTGGAGATGTTCGGGGTACTTGGTTCTAACTACAGGAGCGAACATAAACACCTGTAGAGTTCTGTAGGTTCTATTCAACGGAAATATACAAGGGTGAGCTTACAAGCCCAAGTAGTCCTTACACTCCTATAGGGGTCAACTGACCTCTCTCTGACCTCTCAGGCGACATGTGGTAAGTGGTACATTAGCAGCTTCCAGGTATCGCCAGGCACATTTATCTAAAGCCCCGTCCACACGATCGAGTACTGCCTGACGGGCACTCGCTTAATGCCTGTTGTTCTGGCAAAATTGACGGGCAAACCAACGGAGTGCCCGTGGTCAAGCGAAATCACCAGATACGGCCGTCTGCCTGGTGGTTTGACCGTTTGCTGCCGGGTCCATTCTCATGTAGTTAGTGAAGTCTTTCTCGTGTTCACCTGTGAAGTCACCTTGAAGTTCACATAAAATCGCGGCATGACTTCCCTTAACTTTTCGTTGAGATAACCATTCCTTGCACCATTCCATTTTCTGTTTTTTCTTCTTTTTGCACACTGTAGCAATTATTATACACAGGGCTATAGTCTTCGATTTAACTGTCCTGCGACACACCATGGTGATCGTACCGCAGCAGCTACTGCCGACCACCTACTAGCTACCAGCGGCAGAGTGTGACTGCTGCCAACCAGCACCTCTGTGTGTACGACGACACACAGACTTTGCCAGGTAAACGGGCAAAGTCCGCCGGGCGCTGTTCGATCGTGTGTACGGGGCTTTAGCGTGTGGTGACATGAAACAGGGGCTTTGCCACACGCTACTGACTAGAAAAGTAATGTATATATATAGAGTACATATATGGTATACATACAACATACATAATATACATACACCTCCCCCTCCCCCCCCCATACGCTCATAGCAAAGTCTTGAGCGGACCTTTTCCTGTGGATCACACCCGGATGCCTTCACACACCCTGTGACCCTCACACACTCTGTGGCCCTTAGACACCCTGTGGCCCTCGCACACCCTATAGCCCCACGCGCTCTGTGTGGCACCTCATACACACTAACACTCATACACCCTGTGGCCCTTACACATCCTGTGTGAGGGCCACCAGGTGTTAGAGGGCCACCGGGTATGTGAGAGACACCGGATGCGTGAGGACCACCGGGTGTGTGTGAGGACCAGAGGGTTATGTGAGGTCCACAGGGTTATGTGAGGCCCACAGGGTTATGTGAGGCCCACAGGTTTATGTGAGGCCCACAGGGTTATGTGAGGCCCACAGGGTTATGTGAGGCCCACAGGGTTATGTGAGGCCCACAGGGTTATGTGAGGCCCACAGGGTGTGTGAAGGCATCTGGGTGTGTGAGGGCCACCGGGTGTGTGAGGACCACAGGGTGTGTGAGGGCCATAGGGTGTGTAAACGCCACAGGGTGTGTGAAGGCCACAGGGTGTGTGAGGGCCATAGAGTGTGTGAGGGCCACACGGTGTGTGAGGAGCCAGAGGATATGTGAGGGACACAGGGTGTGTAAGGGCCATAGAGTGTCTAAGGGCCAGGTCCAGAGAGTATGAGAAGCCAACAGGGTGCGTGAGGGCCACAGGGTATGTGAGGGCCACAGGGTGTGTGAAGGCCACAGGGTATGTGAAGGCAACAGGGTTTGTGAGGGCCACAGGGTGTGCTAAGGTCACAGCGTGTGTGAGGGCCACGGTTTGTGAGAGGGCCACAGGGTATGTGAAGGCAACAGGGTATGTGAAGGCAACAGGGTATGTGAGGGCCAGAGGATATGTGAGGGCTATAGGGTGTGTAAGGGCCATAGGGTGTCTAAGGGCCAGAGGGCATGTTAGGCCCACAGGGTGTGTGAGGGCCACAGGATATGTGTGGGCCACAGGTTGTGCCAAGTTTACAGGGTGATTGAGGGCCAGAGGGTGTGTGATTGTCACAGGGTGTGTGAAGGTCGCAGGGCGTGTGAAGGTCACAGGGTGTGTGAAGGCAACAAATTGTGTGAGGGCCACAGGGTGTGTGAAGGCAACAGATTGTGTGAGGGCCACAGGGTGTGTGAGGGTCACAACATGTGTCAGGGCCACAGGGTGTGTGAGTGCCATATTTGTGTAAGGGTTATAGGGTATGTGAGGACTACAGGGTGTGTGAGGGCTACAGATTGTGTGAGGACCACAGATTGTGTGAGGACCACAGATTGTGTGAGGGCCATGGAGTGTGAGAGGGCCACAGGATGTGTGAGGCCATATCATTTGTAAGGGCCAGAGGATGTGTGGGAGCCAGAGGGTGTGTGGGAACCAGAGGGTGTGTGGGGGCCAGAGGGTGTAACGGCCATTATTCGCCCGGATCAAGGTGTGTGGCGTTTACAAATAGGTCTCACCTGACCAGTACACTCAGGCTTAAGCCACAGTCACCTCCAGCTTATGTAAACCGACAATAACCACAGACGTCTTTTATTATATACAAACTTGTAAAGTACAATGTGTTCATGAATGCCTCACCAAGGACCTTCTCGTGTGTTCAAATACTGAAATTGAAATTGAAATATTTTATAGACAATAAAACTATTACATCAAAAGGATTATGCAGTATACTACTCCCACCCTCACCTATACCATCCCTTTCTGGGGCTTACAAAAAGTTATAAATATTATAAGAACACATGAATTATTTACACCAATAAAATAGTTCATTTTGACATGAACGCTGTACTACATCAATAGAACAGATAATTTAATCTTATACAAATTTAAAGGTCATCATAACCTTGAAGCAAAATTTTTATACAATGAAAAAATAATAATTTGTCCATAATTTTCAGTAATATTTGTATCCCAATCATAGTCTCATTATAACAGTATCAACAGATGGTAAGTTAGTCCCGTAAGTTACATTGGTGTTTTGTAACACATACAAATAATGCTGAAAACTCTCGCTACACATGACAATCACTTCTCTTTCAAATACCGAGAGAGGAACTTAATGGTTTGTGTGGTAAGGTTGGCCACCTCTTAAGAGACACTAGGCTGATTGATTGTGGTAATTACATCCCTGGCGAAGCAACAGCGTAGGTTATATTTCGCCGAATTAAATTTAATGTTTAAAGGACTAAAATAAAATATTGCAAGTTAAAAACATAATAAATAAAATAGAACTTTCATAAAAACCATTTAAACGTTAATAAATAACACTCAAAGCTTGTGTCGAAGGCCGGCTGCTCACTAGGCTCCTCACTACTTATCACAACAAATATTTTTCGAAAGTTTGTTATTCGAGAAGTTTATTTTCCTTAATGATCTGAAGTGTCTATGAATTTCGAATCAATGACCATCCGAAACTTTTTCAAACAAATTGAATCATTCGATGAAAGAACTTTCCAACAAAGATAACTAATGTTGGAAATATTTCACAACCAAGAATGATGATCTCACAATTTTTCTCAAAGCAGAAGATATGAATCTAACGTATGGTAACGAAACATACCGTAATGATCTTTGGGAAATTTGGGTAAAGTTAGGTTAGTTTTGGTAGCTTCGTATCATCAATAAATGATTGGTTTTGGACTCTTGGAGTTCAGTCGTGGTACTATTTTTAACATTACTTTCCCTAAACCGAGACACTACTCAGTGCCGCGCGACACCTTGGGGAGGTGCATGGACGCTCACCGCTCTCTGTGACTTTATTAATTGTATTGGTAATTTAATGCAGCGCGTTATATGATGAATTTACACGCTGTGATCACACACAGAAGACCTCCTGGGAAAAAAGTTTGATACATATGGTGAAGTGTTTACTAAGTGTCTTAACGGTGAAGGAAAGTGGCAGGACACCGGGTGCACAACGCCTTCTTGAGGAGTCAGGTAAGACGCTGTTGTTGTGTTTTAAAGGAACAATAAAAAATCTTGTATCTTTAATGGGAAAAATTTCCTCAACTTGGTGTTAAGGCTGGAACACACTCGTTAAATATTAGCCTTTTCGTTTTCCCTTGTTCGTGTTAAGAATAAAAACTGTGTTCCGCTCGGACCGCCATCTTGGACCGCCTAGTTCGCGTTCCTCCTCCCCGTTTATTTTTTTTCTTCTCTATTATCGTTTCGGTCATCCAGCGAATTTGCGGATTTTAAATTCCCAACGTTATGTTGGGTTAGGGTAGGATTTAATCAGGGTTTTTCGATGGTTTTGGGGTATTATTTTACTTTCGCACATAGCGTGGGTGCGTTCATAGTATAATCTTGTTTGGTATATATTACTAAAATTATCTTTGTATTTGTCATAATACCCAGAGTTTATTGATTGGTTGAGCATGTATGCATGTTATTTAGAGTAACTCGGCAACAATTTTGATCTGATAATTGTGTGATTTTGTTTCTTTACGTTTATAATTGAAAATGGACTACTAAATGTTTAAAATGATTGAACTTAAACTTTTGGGTGGGATTTTGGGGAAATGTCATGTAGGCGTCCGTGTTTTTGGTGAAGATCAGTTGAAGGTCAAGGGGATGCGATATATAAATTGTGATCATAGATACAATCGAAATAAAAAACTAAGAATAATTCGGACTAAATTGGCAAGTTATATCATAATTAAGAGTTGCTGTCAATGTGAGGCGTTTTTTAAGAATACATTAACCCAGTTCCGCCCGGTGTTGTGCCCCAGGAGTAACTCACCCTATACTGGTGCAGTTTCTAGACAGGTTAGCGTAGACACGAGCCTGCAGCTGGAGCGGAGGTCTTACTCGGTGCCACAGAACCTCCGCCTTGGTGATATTAGTTTCCTCCTGTGACTTCGGTTAATCCATCTTCAGTGTCCGGTTATACCCTTCTTGTGACCCGTTATACCTCTTCCTGTGTCCGGTTATACCCCCTCATGTGACCCGTTATACCCCCTCCTGTATCGGGTTATACCCCGTCATGTGACCCGTTATACCCCCTCCTGTATCGGGTTATACCCCGTCATGTGACCCGTTATACCCCCTCCTGTATCGGGTTATACCCCGTCATGTGACCCGTTATGTTATAACCCAACTATGAGCGGCAGTAACCATGACTGTTATCATTACATTACAGAAAAGGTGATAGTGATAATAACTTTCCCTGGCGCAATGTTGCAGGTATATATACAGTTTTAAATACCATGTGACCCAAACGTTCACTTGCAATAATACTGAAAAACTATTTTTAGTTCGTATATTGGAAACAAATATATTTATGATATTACTGTGTATATAATATATAAATGTTTTACACACACGTCAAAGTGACACCAGGATACAAGACTCGTGGCTCTTATGGTTACTGGGGCCAGATTTCAGCATCAATAATCTGTTTATGTCTTCCCGTTCAAGAATATACTTTAAACTAAACTAGACTAGAATTCAGAATAACATAGCAAATTAAATTACCGCATACAATTAACTTCAATGCATGTATACTATGTTGGTTTCCTAGTGGCTACTGTACTTGCATATTATATTAAGCACGTGTTATTGTTGAAAATAAAGAAACAAAAAAACAAACAGATCAGGAGTGACAAACGATAAATATGTTGTGTTGTAAGAGAAACAATTGAGACCCTTCAGCTGTGTGTAAATGAGGTAGAAAGTCAGTCAAGATCAGCAAACTAGACTTGGTCACAATACTGTTAACTATTAAGATTTAGCTCATAGATGTTCACTATCTCTGGCTGAAATATGGCATGGATATGAGCAATTGAGCATGTACCTCAGAAGTGTTCGGAAGGTAATATTTTAGGAGGATGGACCTCCACTGCCAAAGGTGGATAACTCCTTCAACAAAAACACGTCTGAGTTGGTGGCAGACTCAGACCTAAAAGTGGGTCCCTTGTATCCCACTGCAGTTTTTAATTCAGAGAACTGATGTTTGGTAACTGCCTTGTCGTGGTGAGGAGCTTCAGTTCTCTCGATCTAGTAATCACTGTTGGTGGGTGTTTGTTGACACTGGTAGGACCACCATGGCGAACTGGTTGCTGGTGAGGTTCTTAAGTGGAATTTATTTTTACACAAGAGACAGTGAACGACTCAAAATTATGAAGTCTGTCTCTGAGTCACCTGTTTCGTGCACTTTAGATATATCAGAAACACCACCATACAAAACTACCACGAAAAGTCTGAATGAATAACGTTGAAATCTATATCATCCTTACCTACAAGATCCTCAAGTGTAGATGTTAAATATTGCCAGTAGTGTCAAGAGCATTTTCTCCACAACTGTACGGAATATTGAGAAGCTTTTGCGTTAGTGAGAGCTAAAAGCTTGGAGAGACCAGTAAGTTGTCTCGGGTCGTTTCCTTCAACTGGTAAGGAGGTGAGGGCGAGAGGGCAAGACTGGTCAACTAAATCGTGGACCAGTCTTGCCATACTTGTGACACTGATCGTATTTCTTTAATCTTTTCGTTCCATTTGCGACCACATGTTTACGACCTCACGATTGTCTGAACTTCTGTTCGACTTTTGGAAACTACGACTACTTGTACACATGTGTCAGAGTTCTCAGTTAAGACTTGGACAACACAATGTTCTGTGGTAAAGAGTACCAAGTATCTTCGTTATAAACAGGTAAAAATATAAGATATGATAAAGTAAAGCATCGACAAGCTACATGTTTTGTCTATTATGATAGTCATCAGGTACGAGTCGATAAATGAGACGTCAAGATATTACCAGGTGCTATCACAGAAACCCTCCAACAACTTGGTGTGTTAAGTGAGGTGCTGTTTGGTTAGGTATATGTATAATATATATATATATGTGTGTGTGTATACAAGTTGCTGGTCCAGTCCAGTCCAGTATACTGTACGTGTCAGAAAACAGAGGAGGACAAGTGATCTCGGGCCCTTCGTGCCCGGTGAAAGTTTGAACGCTTGTGCTTGGCTAGCGTACAGCGAATGAGGGTGCGGCAAATCTGTAGACTTGCATGGTTAATTCGGGTGCACCAAGTCCGTAGACTTGCATCGTTTTCCATCGTAAATAAAATTGTTAATTAATGCCTTCCTAAAGAAATCATCGACATGGGACCAGGTTTGTTCTATTCTACGAATTTTTTGCGATTTTTCCACCAAGTTTGATGAAAAAATATTGTGCCGTTTCGGCTACCCAGAACATATACACACGGCTAGTCCTATAGTATCTTAGACATGTGATTGTGGGCCCTTCGTGCCCAGTGGCGAGTCCGGTGGTACAGTTTACAGAGGCGTGAAAGTTCGAACTTTCGTGCTTGGCTAGCGTACAGCGACATCGTTTTCCAGATGGTCGTGGTTGTTGTAATTATGGTCGTGGTTGTTATAATCATGGTCTTGGTTGTTACAATCATGGTCGTGGTTGTTATAATCATAGTCGTGGTTATGATCATAGTCGTGGATGTTATAATCATGGTCGTGGTTGTTATATTCATGGTCGTGCTTGTTATAATTATATTCGTGGTTGTTATAATCATGGTCGTGGTTGATATAATCATGGTTGTGATTGTTATAATCATGGTCGTGGTTGTTATAATCATAGTCGTGGTTATTATAATCATAGTCGTGGTTGTTATAATCATGGTCGTGATTGTTATACTCATGGTCGTGGTTATATTCATGGTCGTGCTTGTTATAATCATAGTCGTGGTTGTTATAATCATAGTCGTGGTTGTTATAATTATGGTCGCGGTTGTTATAATCATGGTCGTTGTTATAATCATATTCGTGGTTGTTATAATTATGGTCGTGGTTGTCATAATCATGGTTCGTGGTTGTTATAGTCATGGTCGTGGTTGTTATAATCATGGTCCTGGTTATTAGGTACTGTAAGATTCTAGTATACTATAGGAAGGAATAGAATAAAAGTTAGAAAAATTAGTTAAAGAAATATTCGCCATAAGGAGAGGGTAAAATCATCACAAAAATTTTTTTATGAATCACCGATGATCATTCCGAGATAAATTATATTATGAAGAGAAGTGACCTTGATTCTGGTTAGATTAGTCATCATCCGCTTAAGTCATCACCTGTGTTAAGTCATCATAGTCGTCATGTGCGTTAGTCAGTTTTAGGCCCATCTCACACGACTGACCGACCATCGATGTTCTTTCCGCGCGAGGTTGTTACTTTTTAATGCATATTATTATTTACGCTGGTGGATGTAAGACCAGCTACCCTCACTGATGCAGCTATGGTCAATTTGGTGTTATACTTGTTTATAAATGCCTTCTAATCTGTCTCAAGTCTGTCCGTCCTGTCTATTATCATCCCAACTGCCTGTGGGGGAGTTGATCCTGTAGGTGCAGCTGCAGCAGCAGGTGGTGGTGATGGACTGTGGGCGAGTTGATCCTGTAGGTGCAGCAGGTGGTGGTGGTGGACTGTGGGGGAGTTGATCCTGTAGGTGCAGCAGCAGCAGCAGGTGGTGTTGGTGGACTGTGGGGGAGTTGATCCTGTAGATGCAGCAGCAGCAGGTGGTGGTGGTGGACCGTAGGGGAGTTGATCCTGTAGGTGCAGCAGCAGCAGGTGGTGGTGGTGGACTGTGGGGGAG
Organism: Homarus americanus; assembly: GCF_018991925.1. Taxonomy (NCBI): domain Eukaryota; kingdom Metazoa; phylum Arthropoda; class Malacostraca; order Decapoda; family Nephropidae; genus Homarus; species Homarus americanus. Next base: position 9,401 of record NW_024724808.1, read on the forward strand.
TTGATCCTGTAGGTGCAGCAGCAGCAAGTGGTGGTGGTGGACTGTGGGGGAGTTGATCCTGTAGGTGCAGCAGCAACAGCAGCAGGTGGTGGTAGGAAAGTGGACTGCAGGGGAGTTGATCCTGTAGGTGCAGCAGCAACAGCACGTGGTGGTGGTGGCCTGTGGGGAGATTGATCCTGTGGGTGCAGCAGGTGGTGGTAGTGTACTGTAGGGGAGTTGATCATGTAGGTGCAGCAGCAGCAACAGTAGGTGGTGGTGGTGGACTGTGGGAGGATTGATTCTGTAGGTGCAGCAGCAAGTGGTGGTGGTGGCCTGTGGGGGAATTGATCCTGTAGCTGCAGCTGGGGCAGCAGGTGGTGGTGGTGGACTGTGGGAGAGTTGATTCTGTAGGTGCAGCAGCAAGTGGTGGTGGTGCACTGTGGGGGGAGTTGATCCTGTAGGTGCAGCAACAGCAGCAAGTGGTGGTGGTGGACTGTGGGGGAGTTGATCCTGTAGGTGCAGCAGCAGCAGCAGGTGGTTGTGGTGGCGGCCTGTGGGGGAGTTGATCCTGTAGGTGGAGCAGCAGCAGCAGGTGGTGGTGGTGGCCTGTGGGAGAGTTGATCCTGTAGGTGCAGCAGCAAGTGGTGGTGGTGGCCTGTGGGGGAATTCATCCTGTAGCTGCAGCATCAGCAGCAGGTGGTTGTGGTGGCCTGTGGGGGAGTTCATCCTGCAGTTGCAGCAGCAGCAGCAGCAGGTGGTGGGAGTGGACTATGGGGGAGTTAATTCTGTAGGTGCAGCAGGTGGTGGCAGTGGACTATGGGGGAGGTGATCCTGTAGGTGCAGCAGGAGAAGGTGATGGTGGTGGACTGTGGGGGAGTTGATCCTGTAGGAGCAGCAGCAGCAGGTGGTGGTGGCCTGTGTGGGAATTGATCCTGTAGGTGCAGCAGCAGCAGCAACAGTAGGTGGTGGTGGTGGCCTGTGAGGGAGGTGATTATGTAGGTGCAGTGGCAGCAGCAGCAGGTGGTGGACTGTGGGAAGGGGATCTGTAGACCTTGTGGCAGGTGGTGTGGTGGACTGGTGGGTTCATCCTGTAGGTGCAGCACAGCAGCTGGTGGTGGCCTGTGGGGGAGTTTATTCTGTAGGTGCAGTAGGTGCAGCAAGTGGTGGTAGTGGACTGTGGGGGAGTTGATCCTGCAGTTGCAGCAGCAGGTGATGGTGGTGAACTGTGGGGGAGTTGATCCTGTAGGTCCAGCAGCAGCAGCAGCAGGTGGTGATGGTGGACTGTAGGGGAGGTGATCCTGTAGGCACAGTGGCAGGAGCAGGTGGTATTGGTGGACTGTAGGGGAGGTGATCCTGTAGGTGCACCATCAGGTGGTGGTGGTGGACTGTGGGGGAGTTGATCCTGTAGGTGCAGCAGCAGCAGGTGGTGGTGGTGGACTATGGGGGAGGTGATCCTGTAGGTGCAGCAGCAGGTGGTGGTGGTGGACTATGGGGGATGTGATCCTGGAGGTGCAGCAGCAGCAGGTGGTGGTGGTGGCCTGCGGGGAAGTTGATCCTGTAGGTGCAGCAGCAGGTGGTGGTGGTGGACTATGGGAGAGGTGATCCTGTAGGTGCAGGAGCAGGTAATGGTGGTGAACTATATGGGAGGTGATCCTGTAGGTGCAGCAGCAGCAGCAGCAGATGGTGGTGGTGCACTGTGGGGGGAGTTGATCCTGAAGGTGCAGCAACAGCAGCAAGTGGTGGTGGTGGACTGTGGGGGAGTTGATACTGTAGGTGCAGCAGCTACAGCAACAACAGCAGCAGCGGCAGCAGCAACAGCAGCAGGTGGTGATAGTGGACTGTGGGAGAATTGATCCTGTAGGTGCAGCAGCAGCAGCAGGTGGTTGTGGTGGCGGCCTGTGGGGGAGTTGATCCTGTAGGTGGAGCAGCAGCAGCAGGTGGTGGTGGTGGCCTGTGGGGGAG